>NC_084733.1:86908369-86963369 GCF_033978785.1 Entelurus aequoreus
GCTAATATAGACACTTACATCATGTGTTGTCTTCATTATAACACTTATATAAGACTTTTAAAGTCATTTTGATAGTAGGCTAATGTAGCTAATATAGACACTTACATCATGTGTTGTCTTCATTATAACACTTATATAAGACTTTTAAAGTCATTTTGATAGTAGGCTAATATAGACACTTACATCACGTGTTTCCTTCATTATAACACTTATATAAGACTTTTTAAAGTATTTTTTTAAAGTAGGCTAATACAGACACTTACATTGTCTTCATTATAACACTTGTATAAAGCTTTTACATTTTTGCGGCTCCAGACAGATTTTTTGTGTGTGTGTGTATTTTTGGTCCAATATGGCTCTTACAACATTTTGGGTTGCCGCCCCCTGAGCTGGGGGGTACATTTCAAGTCAATCTGATTTATAGGCACACATTTCGGTGTTTAGTAACAACGCCACCATGTGGTGTAGCACTTCTAAATGAGTCTGTAATTTTGTGTTTTTGTTTTGGACTAAAACCAGCTGACGTGGCAGGCGATGACAATGGAATCTGCGTAACTGCGAGCAGAGAGTAAACCAGTATGGACGAGATGTACGACCCCCTCAAGTGTACCGAAGACCTGCCCTCCTCGCCTGGCTGCCACATGGATTACGGTAGAACACATCACATGCAATGGGGGAACACTCGCACTTGACTCACGTTGCGGTCCGCCGTCTCCGCAGATGACATGCCGGAGCTTCAGGCGGTGGAAGAGGATCAGAGGTCTCCGGGGTTGTTGCTCCAGGTCGGAGCCGGAGTGTCCCACCAGGAGACCAACACCAACTGGCTTGCTGAGCTGGCAAACATTGCCACCAGTCCTCAGAGCCCACTGCTGAAAGACGCACCACATAAGAGGTTCATGTTCTGCATTTTAGACACACTCGCAATATTAGGTATGACACCAAATACAAGAGCTTATGCACTATAGACTAGAGATGTCCGATATTGTCCAACTCTTAATTACCGATTCCGATATCAACCGATACCGATTTATATAGTCATGGAATTAACACATTATTATGCCTAATTTTGTTGTGATGCCCCGCTGGATGCATTAAACAATGTAACAAGGTTTTCCAAAATAAATCAACTCAAGTTATGGGAAAAAGGGGGAGATGACTAAGGGAGATGACGGCAACAGACACCAGGGGCCATAGTGTTCAATTATTTATTTTATATATATATATATATATATATATATATATATATATATACCGGTATATATATATATATATATTATATATATATATATATATATATATATATACCGGTATATATATATATATATTATATATATATATATATATATATATATATATATATATATATATATATATATATATATATATATATATATATATATATATATATATATATATAGTTAAAATTAGGGATGTCTGATAATGGCTTTTTGCCGATATTCCGATATTTTCCAACTCTTTAATTACCGATACCGATATCAACCGATACTGATATATACAGTCGTGGAATTAACACATTATTATGCCTAATTTTGTTGTGATGTCCCGCTGGATGCATTAAACAATGTAACAAGGTTTTCCAAAATAAATCAACTCAAGTTATGGAAAAAAGGGGGAGATGACTTAGGGAGATGACGGCAACAGACACCAGGGGCCATAGTGTTCAATTATTTATTATATATATAGTTAAAATTAGGGATGTCCGATAATGGCTTTTTGCCGATATCCGATATTCCGATATTGTCCAACTCTTTGATCACCGATACCGATATCAACCGATACCGATATCAACCGATACCGATATCAACCGATACCGATAAATACAGTCATGGAATTAACACATTATTATGCCTAATTTTGTTGTGATGCCCCGCTGGATGCATTAAACAATGTAACAAAGTTTTCCAAAATAAATCAACTCAAGTTATGGGAAAAAGGGGGAGATGACTAAGGGAGATGACGGCAACAGACACCAGGGGAAATAGTGTTCAATTATTTATTATATATATAGTTAAAATTAGGGATGTCCGATAATGGCTTTTTGCCGATATTCCAATATTGTCCAACTCTTAATTACAGATACCGATATCAACCGATACTGATATATACAGTCGTGGAATTAACACATTATTATGCCTAATTTTGTTGTGATGCCCCGCTGGATGCATTAAACAATGTAACAAGGTTTTCCAAAATAAATCAACTCAAGTTATGGGAAAAAGGGGGAGATGACTAAGGGAGATGACGGCAACAGACACCAGGGGGAGAAGTGTTCAATTATTTATTATATATATAGTTAAAATTAGGGATGTCCGATAATGGCTTTTTGCCGATATCCGATATTCCGATATTGTCCAACTCTTTAATTACAGATACCGATATCAACCGATACTGATATATACAGTCGTGGAATTAACACATTATTATGTCTAATTTTGTTGTGATGCCCCGCTGGATGCATTAAACAATGTAACAAGGTTTTCCAAAATAAATCAACTCAAGTTATGGAAAAAAGGGGGAGATGACAAAGGGAGATGACGGCAACAGACACCAGGAGCCATAGTGTTCAATTATTTATTATATATATAGTTAAAATTAGGGATGTCCGATAATGGCTTTTTGCTGATATCCGATATTCCGATATTGTCCAACTCTTTGATCACCGATACCGATATCAACCGATACCGATATCAACCGATACCGATAAATACAGTCATGGAATTAACACATTATTATGCCTAATTTTGTTGTGATGCCCCGCTGGATGCATTAAACAATGTAACGAGGTTTTCCAAAATAAATCAACTCAAGTTATGGAAAAAAGGGGGAGATGACTAAGGGAGATGACGGCAACAGACACCAGGGGCCATAGTGTTCAATTATTTATTATATATATAGTTAAAATTAGTGATGTCCAATAATGGCTTTTTGCCGATATTCCGATATTGTCCAACTCTTAATTACGGATACCGATATCAACCAATACCGATATCAACCGATACTGATATATACAGTCGTGGAATTAACACATTATTATGCCTAATTTTGTTGTGATGTCCCGCTGGATGCATTAAACAATGTAACAAGGTTTTCCAAAATAAATCAACTCAAGTTATGGAAAAAAGGCGGAGATGACTAAGGGAGATGACGGCAACAGACACCAGGGGCCATAGTGTTCAATTATTTATTATATATATAGTTAAAATTAGGGATGTCCGATAATGGCTTTTTGCCGATATCCGATATTCCGATATTTTCCAACTCTTTAATTACCGATACCGATATCAACCGATACCGATATCAACCGATACTGATATATACAGTCGTGGAATTAACACATTATTATGCCTAATTTTGTTGTGATGCCCCGCTGGATGCATTAAACAATGTAACAAGGTTTTCCAAAATAAATCAACTCAAGTTATGGAAAAAAGGGGGAGATGACTAAGGGAGATGACGGCAACAGACACCAGGGGCCATAGTGTTCAATTATTTATTATATATATAGTTAAAATTAGGGTTGTCCGATAATGGCTTTTTGCCGATATCCGATATTCCGATATTGTCCAACTCTTTAATTACAGATACCGATATCAACCGATACCGATATATACAGTCGTGGAATTAACACATTATTATGCCTAATTTTGTTGTGATGCCCCACTGGATGCATTAAACAATGTAACAAGGTTTTCCAAAATAAATCAACTGAAGTTATGGGAAAAAGGGGGAGATGACTAAGGGAGATGACGGCAACAGACACCAGGGGGCATAGTGTTCAATTATTTATTATATATATAGTTAAAATTAGGGATGTCCGATAATGGCTTTTTGCCGGTATCCGATATTCCGATATTGTCCAACTCTTTAATTACCGATACCGATATCAACCGATACCGATATCAACCGATACTGATATACACAGTCGTGGAAATAACACATTATTATGCCTAATTTTGTTGTGATGCCCCGCTGGATGCATTAAACAATGTAACAAGGTTTTCCAAAATAAATCAACTCAAGTTATGGAAAAAAGGGGGAGATGACTAAGGGAGATGACGGCAACAGACACCAGGGGGAGAAGTGTTCAATTATTTATTATATATATAGTTAACATTAGGGATGTCCGATAATGGCTTTTTGCCGATATCCGATATTCCGATATTTTCCAACTCTTTATTTACCGATTCCGATATCAACCGATACTGATATTCACAATCGTGGAATTAACACATTATTATGCCTAATTTTGTTGTGATGTCTCGCTGGATGCATTAAACAATGTAACAAGGTTTTCCAAAATAAATCAACTCAAGTTATGGAAAAAAGGGGGAGATGACTAAGGGAGATGACGGCAACAGACACCAGGGGGAATAGTGTTCAATTATTTATTATATATATAGTTAAAATTAGGGATGTCCGATAATGGCTTTTTGCCGGTATCCGATATTCCGATATTGTCCAACTCTTTAATTACCGATACCGATATCAACCGATACCGATATCAACCGATACTGATATACACAGTCGTGGAAATAACACATTATTATGCCTAATTTTGTTGTGATGCCCCGCAGGATGCATTAAACAATGTAACAAGGTTTTCCAAAATAAATCAACTCAAGTTATGGAAAAAAGGGGGGGATGACTAAGGGAGATGACGGCAACAGACACCAGGGGCCATAGTGTTCAATTATTTATTATATATATAGTTAAAATTAGGGATGTCCGATAATGGCTTATTGCCGATATTGTCCAACTCTTTAATTACGATACCGATATCAACCGATACTGATACATACAGTTGTGGAATTAACACATTATTATGCCTAATTTTGTTGTGATGCCCCGCTGGATGCATTAAACAATGTAACAAGGTTTTCCAAAATAAATCAGGTGTATCCAGAAATGTACTCCTTGAGTTTGTAAACAACAACAAAAAAGACCCCAAAAAATATTTTGCAATAATCAATTTAGTATCATTTATATACTGATAGATTACTAGGTATAGATAGTATCGACATCTGGATCGATCACCATACTTGCCAACCTTGAGACCTCCGAATTCGGGTGATGGGGGGGAGGAGGGGCGGGGGCTGGGTTGAGGGGGTGCGGGGTTTGGTGGTAGCAGGGTATATTGTAGCGTCCCGGAAGAGTTAGTGCTGCAAGGGGTTCTGGGTATTTGTTCTGTTGTGTTTATGTTGTGTTACGGTGCGGGTGTTCTCCCGAAACGTGTTTGTCATTCTTGTTTGGTGTGGGCTCACAGTGTGGCGCATATTTGTAACAGTGTTAAAGTTGTTTATGCGGCCACCCTCAGTGTGACCTGTATGGCTGTTGACCAAGTATGCCTTGCATTCACTTGTGTGTGTGAAAAGCCGTAGATATTATGTGACTGGGCTGGCACGCAAAGTAAGTGCCTTTAAGGCACGCCCCCAATATTGTTGTCTGGGTGGAAATCGGGAGAGATTCGGGAGAATGGTTGCCCCGGGAGATTTTCAGGAGGGGCACTGAAATTCGGGAGTCTCCCGGGTAAATCGGGAGGGTTGGCAAGTATGACTGGGAGACGCAACTGCTCTGTACTTCTTCCTACATCCGTGTACCACTAAAAAGTCATAAATTTTACTTTTTGAAACTAAAACCGATAATTTAGGGACGGCGTGGCGAAGTTGGTAGGGTGGCTGTGTCAGCAATCGGAGTGTTGCTGGTTACTGGGGTTCAATTCCCACCTTCTACCTTCCTAGTCACGTCCGTTGTGTCCTTGGGCAAGACACTTCACCCTTTGCCTCTGATGGCTGCTGGTAGCGCCTTGCATGGCAGCTCCCGCCATCAGTGTGTGAATGTGTGTGTGAATGGGTAAATGTGGAAATATTGTCAAAGCGCTTTGAGTACCTTGAAGGTAGAAAAGCGCTATACAAGTACAACCCATTTATCATTATCATTTATAATTTCCGATATTACATTTTAAAGCATTTATCGCCCAATAATATCGGTAGTCCGATATTATCGGACATCTCTACTATAAACAATTGTTTATTCAACATCCAGTCTTAATATACTAGATCACTGTTGGCGTTAACGCGCTTTTTGTGTCTTTTTACGCATTGAAATCAGAAAGGACGCCCATTTCCAGAAGTCCGTGCGCGCGTCCCCGGAATGCAGATTATTATTATAACAGCTTGTTTAGAGGACGTATGAAAAAAGGCAAGATTATTTTATAATTATCTCCGCCATGCCTCTAGGGTTTGATTTTACATTTTCGCGGCCTTTGCAGATCCCAAATACACAAAAAACAGGCACCAAAAGGTAAGAAAAGTTGGGTTTTTCATAGTAGGGCCCCTTTAATACCACTTGGTATTTCATCAGTTGGAACACAAATACAACTAGATGAGGCAATTCCTGAAGGAATTGTGTGTGAATGCTCCAATGCTGAAGTTGAACTGAAATCCTGGATTTTTTTTGTTTTAGAACTGTTGAAGTATAGCACACAATTCCCGAACAGGCTGAATATTTTGAAGTTGGAACAGTTTGAATCGGATGAAAAATGTGGGAGTTGTGGAACTTTGAAGAATGTCCCATTGATCTCAATGGGAATTTCCCAAAAATGGAGAATTTCGGAATGAAATTACATTTTTTTGAAAATGGTTAAAAACTTGAATGGCCTGAATGAGTTAAAATTAGAGATGTCCGATAATATCGGTCTGCCGATATTGTCGGCCGATAAATGCGTTAAAATGTAATATCGGAAATTATCGGTATCGTTTTTTTTATTATCAGTATCGTTTTTTTTTTGTGTTTTTTTTGTTGTTTTTTTAAAATCCACATAAAAAACACAAGATACACTTACAATTAGTGCACCAACCCCAAAAACCTCCCTCCCCCATTCACACTCATTCACACAAAAGGGTTGTTTCTTTCTGTTATTAATATTCTGGTTCCTACATTATATATCAACATATAGCAATACAGTCTGCAAGGGATACAGTCCGTAAGCACACATGATTGTGCGTGCTGCTGCTCCACTAATAGTACTAACCTTTAACAGTTAATTTTACAAATTTTCATTAATTACTAGTTTCTATGTAACTGTTTTTATATTGTTTTACTTTCTTTTTTATTCAAGGAAATGTTTTTAATTTATTTATCTTATTTTATTTGATTCATTTTTTTAAAAAGTACCTTATCTTCACCATACCTGGTTGTCCAAATTAGGCATAATAATGTGTTAATTCCACGACTGTATATATCGGTTGATATCGGTATCGGTTGATATCTGTATCGGTAATTAAAGAGTTGGACAATATCGGCATATCGGATATCGGCAAAAAGCCATTATCGGACATCCCTAGTTAAAATGGTTGGTGTTGGAATTTTTCAAATCGGTCGAGAAATGTTGTAGTAGTAACATGTAAATGGTATTAAGGAATTCTTGGAATTTCGGGAAAACCGGGGATTTTTCCAGTTAAAAAAAAAAAAAGTTTTTAGTCCTGATTAAGATTAAGATTAAAGAATAAAGTACCAATGATTGTCACACGAGGAATGTTTGGACGGTAGAACGGTTGAAGTGGGTTGAAAAATGTGGGAGGAGTAATCGCCAGAAAAAAGGGTGGAAATAGGGCTTTGGAAAAGCAGGAATTCTGGAAAATCCTGGAATATTTTTAAACCTGGAAAAAGGGAAGTTTAAATTTCCATAATGGTGGAATATGTTGACGGTGGAATGGTTTGAATAGGTTGAAAATTGAAGAAATGGTGGCAGTTTGAAAAATGGCAATTCATTTTGAATGGGAAAAATGTCCCGGAAAACCTGGAATTCTGGGAAATCTGGGAATATTTGGAATTTGTCAAGGGAAAGCCCGCAATTCCCGAATAGGCTGAACATTTTGAAGTTGGAACGGTTTGAATCGGATGAACAATGTGGAAGGTAGAGCGCGCCAAAATATGGAGAAGAAGAAGTTGAAGAAGTTTAATAAATACCGTATTTTTCGGAGTATAAGTCGCTCCGGAGTATAAGCCGCACCGGCCAAAAATGCATAATAAAGAAGGGAAAAAAACATATATAAGTCGCACTGGAGTATAAGTCGCATATTTTGGGGAAATGTATTTGATAAAACCCAACACCAAGAATAGACATTTGAAAGGCAATTTAAAATAAATAAAGAATAGTGAACAACAGGCTGAATAAGTGTACGTTATATGAGGCATAAATAACCAACTGAGAACGTGCCTGGTATGTTAACGTAACATATTATGGTAAGAGTCATTCAAATAACTATAACATATAGAACATGCTTTACGTTTACCAAACAATCTGTCACTCCTAATCGCTAAATCCCATGAAATCTTATACGTCTAGTCTCTTACGTCAGGGGTGTCCAAACATTTTCCACTGAGGGCCGCATTCTGAAAAATCAAAGCAAGCGGGGGCCATTTTGATATTTTTTATTTTAAAAACCAATACAATATATGTATAACAAATATACATTCAGGCCTCCACTCAGGCTTGATCCCGGGGACCCCAAAGGGTTTTGGTCAAAAAAATATAAAATATGTGTCATTATTCAGTATTATTATTTGTATTATTATTCAAGTTTTAAATCTCTAGATCAGGGGTCACCAACCTTTTTGGAACCAAGAGCTACTTCTTGGGTACTGATTAATGCGAAGGGCTACCAGTTTGATACACACTTAAATAAATTGCCAGAAATAGCCAATTTGCTCAATTTACCTTTAACTCTATGTTATTATTAATAATCAATGATATTTACACTTAATTGAACGGTTTAAAAGAGGAGAAAACACGAAACAAAATGACAATTACATTTTGAAACATAGTTTATCTTCAATTTCGACTCTTTAAAATTCAAAATCCAACCGAAAAAAAGAAGAGAAAAACTAGCTAATTCGAATCTTTTTGAAAAAATTAAAAAAATAATTTATGGAACATCATTAGTAATTTTTCCTGATTAAGATTAATTTTAGAATTTTGATGACATGTTTTAAATAGGTTAAAATCCAATCTGCACTTTGTTAGAATATATAACAAATTGGACCAAGCTATATTTCTAACAAAGACAAATCATTATTTCTTCTAGATTTTCCAGAACAAAAATTTTAAAAGAAATTCAAAAGACTTTGAAATAAGATTTAAATTTGATTCTACAGATTTGCCAGAATAATTTTTTTGAATTTTAAACATGATAAGTTTGAAGAAATATTTCACAAATATTCTTTGTCGAAAAAACAGAAGCTAAAATGAGGAATTAAATTAAAATGTATTTATTATTCTTTACAATAAAAAAAATAAATTTACTTGAACATTGATTTAAATTGTCAGGAAATAAGAGGAAGGAATTTAAAAGGTAAAAAGGTATATATGTTTAAAATTCCTAAAATCATTTTTAAGGTTGTATTTTTTCTCTAAAATTGTCTTTCTTAAAGTTATAAGAAGCAAAGTAAAAAAAATAATGAATTTATTTAAACAAGTGAAGACCAAGTCTTTAAAATATTTTCTTGGATTTTCAAATTCTATTTGAGTTTTGTCTCTCTTAGAATTAAAAATGTCGGGCAAAGCGAGACCAGCTTGCTAGTAAATAAATACAATTTAAAAAATAGAGGCAGCTCACTGGTAAGTGCTGCTATTTGAGCTATTTTTAGAACAGGCCAGCGGGCTACTCATCTGGTCCTTACGGGCTACCTGGTGCCCGCGGGCACCGCGTTGGTGACCCCTGCTCTAGATCAACATTAGGTCTATCTGTCAATATAACGGTTTTAAAGATTTAAGTTGTATGCTCTTGTTGTCAAAGAAAACCCTGTTTTTTTATGGAAAAAATACAAAATATACAATATTTTCACACAATGTAATTTTTAAGTGGAATATTTCAGATTATATAATAATTGGAGCCTTAAAAAGGTCAATAACTCATAACAACATTGATTTTAATTCATTATTATTTTTTCCGCAATGACACTTAAAAACAAATCACACTCAAATTATTGGGGATCCAAATAATTATAGTGTTAAAAAATAAATTCAATTTTTTTTTTTTTTACTGTTTACTTTTAACACAATAATCTCGAGATCAACTTCAGATCTATCCGTCAATTATACGTTTTATTGTTGTTTATGTTTTTCGTTTGTTCGTTTTAGGCCCTTTAAAAAAAACAGCTCCGTTTTTTATATGGCAAACACAAAATATGCAACATTTTCCCCAAAAATATATCAGATGTGACGTAATTGGAGCCTTGAATAGGTCAATAATTCATAATGACATTGATTTTGATTCATTACTATTTTTTAAAGAAAGAAACAGCCTGCATGGCAGCTTTGTGTTATTACAGTAAACATTGCGACATTTTCTTGTTACATTTCACCTGTTTGCTCTTTTATACCACTTATCATATTTTGAATTTTTTTCAATCGTATTTTTTAAAATGTGCCGTGGGGCCGTTAAAAAATGACCTGCTGGCCACAAATGGCCCCCCGGGCCGCACTTTGGACACCCCTGCCTTACGTGAATGAGATAAATAATATTATTTGATATTTTACGCTAATGTGTTAATAATTTCACACATAAGTCGCTCCTGAGTATAAGACGCACCTGCGACTTATAGTCCGAAAAATACGGTAATTGTTCCTGGATTTGCAGTTCTTCAAAAGTGCAAACTCGAAATACATGGTTGCAGACAGTGTATCCCACTGGACAATAGCAGGATTATTATTATTTTTTGTTCACATCGTACTGGATGGTCACATGACATACCCTACAAATGTGAACGGGGGTAATCATTTCAATCGTTTTCCTTTGTGTCTCATTCCAGATCATCTCCAGTCCACATTTTTGGCAACAGTTTACATTCCTACGCCCGTCCTCCTCTCGCCAGCAGCGCGCCAATCCCCTCTAGAGGTCACCTCAGGGAGCGCAGGCGTGTCAGGGTAACTTTCCATCCAATCAATGGGATTCAGTTTTTTTCACAGAGGGAGGAATGATGCACATTTAGATGTACAGTCGCGATCAAAAGTGTACATACACGTGTAAAGAACATCATGTCATGGCTGTCTTGAGTTGCCAATCATTTCTACAACTATTATTTTTTTTGTGATAGAGTGATTGGAGCACATACTTGTTGGTCACAAAAAAACATTCATGAAGTTTGCTTCTTTTATGAATTTATTATGAGTCTACTGAAAATGTGACCCAATCTGCTGGGTCAAAAGTATACATAATAAGGCGCTTTTGGTAGCCATCCACAAGCTTCTGGTTGAAATTTTTTATTTTTATTTTTATTTATTTATTTATTTTAATAAACCTTTATTTATAAATTGCAACATTTACAAACAGCTGAGAAACGATAATCAAAATAAGTATGGTGCCAGTATGCTGTTTTTTTTCAACAAAATACTGGATAGGATAGAAATGTAGTTTGTCTCTTTTATCCGATTATTAATCGATTAATCGAAGTAATAATCGACAGATTAATCGATTATAAAATTAGCTGAACTGCACCAATTTTGCCAAGAGGAGTGGTCAAAAATTCAACCAGAAGCTTGTGGATGGCTACCAAAAGCACCTTATTGCAGAGAAAACCCAACACATTTAGCTGACATGGACTTGTTTCTTCAGCATTGTCCACACGTTTAAGTCAGGACTTTGCAAAGGCCGTTCTAAAACCTTCATTCTAGCCTGATTTAGCCATTCCTTTACCACAGAACTTTCCTCCAGAAGGTCTTATCTGTGTCCATGTGATGTCAGATGAAGCAAAAATGGAGCTGTTTGGCCACAATACCTAGCAATATGTTTGGAGGAGAAAAGGTGAGGCCTTTAATCCCAGGAACAACATGCCTACCGTCAAGCCTGGTGTTGGTAGTATTATGCTCTGGGCTATGGAACTGGTGCTTTACAGAGAGTAAACGGGACAATGAAAAAGGAGGATTACCTCCAAATTCTTCAGGACAACCTAAAATCATCAGCCCGGGAGGTTGGGTCTTGGGCGCAGTTGGGTGTTCCAACAGGACATTAACCCCAAACACATGTCAAAAGTGGTAAAGGAATGGCAAAATCCGGCTATAATTAAGGTTTTAGAATGGCCTTCCCAAAGTCCTGACTTAAACGTGTGGACAATGCTGAAGAAACAAGTCCATGTCAGAAAACCAACAAATTTAGCTGAACTGCACCAATTTTGCCAAGAGGAATGGTCAAAAATTCAACCAGAAGCTTGTGGATGGCTACCAAAAGTGCCTTATTGCAGAGAAAACCAACAAATTTAGCTGACGTGGACTTGTTTCTTCAGCATTGTCCACACGTTTAAGTCAGGACTTTGGGAAGGCCGTTCTAAAACCTTCATTCTAGCCTGATTTAGCCATTCCTTTACCACAGAACTTTCCTCCAGAAGGTCTTATCTGTGCCCATTTGATGTCAGATGAAACGAAAATGGAGCTGTTTGGCCACAATACCCAGCAATACGTTTGGAGGAGAAAAGGTGAGGCCTTTAATCCCAGGAACACCATTCCTACCGTCAAGCATGGTGGTGGTAGTATTATGCTCTGGGCCTGTTTTGCTGCCAATGGAACTGGTGCTTTACAGAGAGTAAACGGGACGATGAAAAAGGAGGATTACCTCCAAATTTTTCAGGACAACCCGGAGGTTGGGTCTTGGGTGCAGTTGGGTGTTCCAACAGGACATTAACCCCAAACACATGTCAAAAGTGGTAAAGGAATGGCTAAATCCGGCTATAATTAAGGTTTTAGAATGGCCTTCCCAAAGTCCTGACTTAAACATGTGGACAATGCTGAAGAAACAAGTCCATGTCAGAAAACCAACAAATTTAGCTGAACTGCACCAATTTTGCCAAGAGGAGTGCTCCAAAATTCAACCAGAAGCTTGTGGATGGCTACCAAAAGCGCCTTATTGCAGAGAAAACCAACAAATTTAGCTGACATGGACTTGTTTCTTCAGCATTGTCCACACGTTTAAGTCAGGACTTTGGAAAGGCCATTCTAAAACCTTCATTCTAGCCTGATTTAGCCATTCCTTTACCACAGAACTTTCCTCCAGAAGGTCTTATCTGTGTCCATGTGATGTCAGATGAAGCAAAAATGGAGCTGTTTGGCCACAATACCTAGCAATATGTTTGGAGGAGAAAAGGTGAGGCCTTTAATCCCAGGAACAACATGCCTACCGTCAAGCATGGTGTTGGTAGTATTATGCTCTGGGCTATGGAACTGGTGCTTTACAGAGAGTAAACGGGACAATGAAAAAGGAGGATTACCTCCAAATTCTTCAGGACAACCTAAAATCATCAGCCCGGGAGGTTGGGTCTTGGGCGCAGTTGGGTGTTCCAACCGGACATTAACCCCAAACACATGTCAAAAGTGGTAAAGGAATGGCAAAATCCGGCTATAATGAAGGTTTTAGAATGGCCTTCCCAAAGTCCTGACTTAAATATGTGGACAATGCTGAAGAAACAAGTCCATGTCAGAAAACCAACAAATGTAGCTGAACTGCACCAATTTTGCCAAGAGGAGTGGTCAAAAATTCAACCAGAAGCTTGTGGATGGCTACCAAAAGTGCCTTATTGCAGAGAAAACCAACAAATTTAGCTGACATGGACTTGTTTCTTCAGCATTGTCTACACGTTTAAGTCAGGACTTTGGGAAGGCCATTCTAGCCTGATTTAGCCATTCCTTTACCACTTTTGACTTTTGTGTTTGGGGTCATTGTCCTGTTGGAACACCCAACTGCGCCCAAGGTTAGGTTGTCCCGAAGAATTTGGAGGTAATCCTCCTTTTTCATCGTCCCATTTACTCTCTGTAAAGCACCAGTTCCATTGGCAGCAAAACAGGCCCAGAGCATAATACTACCACCACCATGCTTGACGGTAGGCATAGTGTTCCTGGGATGACCTTTTCTCCTCCAAACATATTGCTGGGTATTGTGGCCAAACAGCTCCATTTTCGTTTCATCTGACCACAGAACTTTCCTCCAGAAGGTCTTATCTTTGTCCGTGTGATGTCACAAAAAATAAGGGTTGTAGAAATTGTTGTAAACTCTTATGTTCTTTACAAGTGTATGTAAACTTTTGATCGCGACCGTAGGTCAGAATAAGCACTTGGACTGTATAATGAAGGAGGAAACAGCCTTTTGTGTTGATGCATGACACCTAAGTTGTATAATTAGCACGGGCCAATCATTGAAACAGCAAGTAAGTAATCGTCATTTTCACTACGTACCGACAGGCCAGCAGTGAATCCGAGTCTGGAGTTTTCTCCATGTCCTCATCCTTCTCTGACGATGAAGACATGGCCTGGTCTCGCTCATGGCCCTCCACAGCCTGGCACTGCTTCCTCAAAGGTTGGTATGAGGACGTCCTTGAGTCCGTAACCCTCTTCCCCCCAACACACACATTCATGGCCCTAAACCAGGGGTCGGCAACCTTTACCACTCAAAGAGCCATTTTGGCAAGTTTCACAAATTAAAGAAAATAATGGGAGCCACAAAAAAAAAAATTAAATTTAAAATGAAAAACACCGCATACAAAGCTTAAATTACTTTGTGCTATGTTAACCAGGGGTCTCAGACACACGCACCGGCACACACTTTAATATGGAAATTTGATGTTAGCGCAGCCCGCGAGTTTTGAAAGCGTCATACCTGCCAACACTCTCATTATTTCCGGGAGACTACCTAGTACCAGGGCGTGATGGCACTGCTTTTAGCGCCCTCTACAGTCTGCCCAAACAGTATACCTGCTGGACCACATGTAGATTGCAGTTTTAGCTTGCTCACATAAGTGACAGCAAGGCGTACTACCTCAGCAGCCACACATCTTACACTGACGGTACCAATACCCAGAATCCCATGCAGCCCTAACTCTTCCGCTCAACCAACGCACGGGGGGGGTTGATGTGTGGGGGGATTTGGTGGTAGCGGGGGTGTATAATGTAGAACGGAAGAGTTAGGGCTGCATGGGATTCTGGGTATTGGTTGTGTTGTGTTTATGTTGTGTTACGGTGGGATGTTCTCCAGAAATGTGTTTTTCATTCTTTTTTGGTGTGGGTTCACAGTGTGGCGCATATTTGTAACGTAACAATGTTAAAGTTGTTTGATACGGCTACCGTCAGTGTAAGCTGTGTGGCTGATGAGTAAGTATGCTTTGCTGTCTCCTACGTGTGCAAGTAAAAGTAACATACAACATGTGGCCGGGCTGGCATGCTGTTTGTAAATGCTATAGAGGACAATTACTACAGTGCAATTAGGGCACTCCCTTATTCAGCAATTAGAGTGTAAATAGGATTATACTTTCCCTGGGAGTTGTCTATGAGAGACACTGAGATCCATAAGTCTCCTGGGGAAATCGGGGGGGTCGGCAAGTATGTAGCTGAGCCGCATCAGAGTGGTCAAAGAGCCGCATGCGGCTCCGGAGCCGCGGGTTGCCGACCCCTGCCCTAAACAAACAAAAAAAAAAGCAGTCTCCTTTGATGCAAAATGTACTATGATGTTCTGTTGAAGCCCTTTGCGTTGTAAAAAAAAAAAAAAAAAAAAAAAAGGCAGGCAGGCTTCGCTACACATCTTAAAGCACCATTTAGCTAAGGATGTGGGAGCCGTGAGTTTATGTTGTCGTCGTCTTATGTAAATAGGCTAACCTAGCTCTTTAGTGCCGCCCTAGTGGCTCCCTGGAGCACTTTTAAAAAATGATTGAAAATGGAAAAAGATGGGGAAAAATACTTTTTCTGTTTTAGTATGTTTTTTGTTTGAGGACAAACACGACACAAACCTTCCCAATTGTTAGAACTACCACTGTTCAATATGTTTGTGTGCGTGCTTCACTGATGACACTATTTTGGTGAACATCGTTTTGTCCTACTCATTTCGGCGGCTCTTGAACTCACCGTAGTGCGGACTGTGACGCAACAGTTTGTTTACATGTAAAATCTTCCACGCCTTTCTTAAAAGTTAAAGTACCAATGATTGTCACACACACACTAGGCGTGGGGAAATTTGTCCTCTGCATTTGACCCATCCCCTTGATCACCCCCTGGGAGGTGAGGGGAGCAGTGGGCAGCAGCGGTGCCGCGCCCGGGAATCATTTTTGGTGATTTAACCCCCAATTCCAACCCTTGATGCCGAGTGCCAAGCAGGGAGATAATGGGTCCCATTTTTTATAGTCTTTCGTATGACTCGGCCGGGGTTTGAACTCACAACCTACCGATCTCAGGGCGTACACTCTAACCACTAGGCCACTGAGTAGGTGTCTTTGTCTCATTTCGTCCACCAAACCTTTTATACTGTGTGTGAATGCACAAAGGTGAGCTTTGTTGATGTTATTGACTTGTTGGAGTGCTAGTCAGGCATATTTGGTCAGTGCATGACTGCAAGCTAATCAATGCTAACATGCTATTTAGGTTAGCTGTATGTACATATTGCATCATTATGCCTCATTTAAAGCTAATTTAATATCCTTTACTTTTATCCTCTCTGTATATAATTTAGTTTTGCATGTCTCATGACACCGTATGTGATATTGGCTGCATTTCTGATAGTTGTGTGTGTGCCATGTTGTTCCAGACCACAGCAAACATTACCTAGCTTGCCAAAGATTGTAATAAATCTATTAAAAGAAGACAGCCTTAACTTGGACACACACATCTATACCTTTAACCATTAAAAGCCAGTCATTTCCAGGAGTTATCTCACCCTCTGAGTAGCCTCTGGTTTACTAATGGTTTCTAATGTTGTAAAAATGTGTAGAATAACTATTACATTTCAACATTTCTGTCAACCAAGATTTGCACGTCATGAATTTGAATGGACTCCTCTTAGGAAGAAAGATAAGAGGAAAAGTTGGGAACTTATTGCTAAATGGGGCCCAATATCACTAATACTTGTTAATATTCAAGTCACCAAATGTAAATGGAGTTTTGTTGACGGTTTATGAATGGTCATTGGATTTTAATGGGCGGAATAGAGAAGCTCCCATTAGCGCTTTTGTTTAACGTTTATTAGGGACCGAATGTCCGTTTGGGGCAGAGGACCCTATTGTATTTTATTTGTAAGTCTTTATTATTATTATACCGCCGCCTATTTGAGCTGTAATTTGACCCCCTTAACATGCTTCAAAACTCACCATATTTGACACACACTTTAGGACTGGCAAAAAATTGCGATCTAATCAAAAAACCTAGCCCCAAAACTCAAAATTGCGCTCTAGCGCCCCCTAGGAAGAAAACACAGACAAACCTGCCTGTAACTTCCAGTAGGAATGTCGTAGAGACATGAAACAAAAACCTCTATGTAGGTCTCACTTAGACCTAGATTTCATACACTGACATCCTACAGCAAAAATCAACAGGAAGTTTGCAATTCCCCCTTCAAAACAAAATATTTGTAAAAACAGTCACCTTTGCCTCTTTGAGCTATAATTTGACCCCCTTAACATGCTTCAAAACTCACCAAACTGGACACACACATCAGGACTGGCAAAAATTAAGATCTAATAAAAAAAACCCAACCTCAAAACTCAAAATTGTGCTCTAGCGCCCCCTAGGAAGAAAACACAGACAAACCTGCCTGTAACTTCCAGTAGGAATGTCGTAGAGACATGAAACAAAAACCTCTATGTATGTCTCACTTAGACCTAGATTTCATACACTGACATCCTTCAGCAAAAATCAACAGGAAGTTTGCAATTCCCCCTTCAAAACAAAAGTTTTGTAAAAACAGTCACCTTTGCCTCAATGAGCTATAATTTGACCCACCTTAACATGCTTCAAACCTCACCAAACTGGATACACACACCAGGACTGGCAAAAATTGTGATCTAATAAAAAAACCCAACCCCAAAACTGAAAATTGCGCTCTAGCGCCCCCTAGGAAGAAAACACAGACAAACCTGCCTGTAACTTCCAGTAGGAATGTCATAGAGACATGAAACAAAAACCTCTATGTAGGACTCACTTAGACCTAGGTGTCATACACTGACATCCTTCAGCAAAAATCAACAGGAAGTTTGCAATTCCCCCTTCAAAACAAAAGTTTTGTAAAAACAGTCACCTTTGCCTCAATGAGCTATAATTTGACCCACCTTAACATGCTTCAAACCTCACCAAACTGGACACACACATCAGGACTGGCAAAAATTGCGATCTAATAAGAAAACCCAACCCCGAAACTCAAAATTGCGCTCTAGCGCCCCCTAGGAAGAAAACACAAACAAACCTGCCTGTAACTTCCAGTAGGAATGTCATAGAGACATGAAACAAAAACCTCTATGTAGGACTCACTTAGACCTAGGTGTCATACACTGACATCCTTCAGCAAAAATCAACAGGAAGTTTGCAATTCCCCCTTCAAAACAAAAGTTTTGTAAAAACAGTCACCTTTGCCTCTTTGAGCTATAATTTGACCCCCTTAACATGCTCCAAACCTCACCAAACTGGACACACACATCAGGACTGGCAAAAATTGCGATCTAATAAGAAAACCCAACCCCAAAACTCAAAATTGCGCTCTAGCGCCCCCTAGGAAGAAAACACAGACAAACCTGCCTGTAACTTCCAGTAGGAATGTCGTAGAGACATGAAACAAAAACCTCTATGTAGGTCTCACTTAGACCTAGATTTCATACACTGACATCCTTCAGCAAAAATCAACAGGAAGTTTGCAATTCCCCCTTCAAAACAAAAGTTTTGTAAAAACAGTCACCTTTGCCTGTTTGAGCTATAATTTGACCCCCTTAACATGCTTCAAACCTCACCAAACTGGACACACACATCAGGACTGGCAAAAATTGCGATCTAATAAAAAACCCAACCCCAAAACTCAAAATTGCGCTCTAGCGCCCCCTAGGAAGAAAACACAGACAAACCTGCCTGTAACTTCCAGTAGGAATGTCGTAGAGACATGAAACAAAAACCTCTATGTAGGTCTCTCTTAGACCTAGATTTCATACACTGACATCCTTCAGCAAAAATCAACAGGAAGTTTGCAATTCCCCCTTCAAAACAAAAGTTTTTTAAAAACAGTCACCTTTGCCTCTTTGAGCTATAATTTGACCCCCTTAACATGCTTCAAACCTCACCAAACAGGACACACACATCAGGACTGGCAAAAATTACGATCTAATAAAAAAATCCAACCCCAAAACTCAAAATTGCGCTCTAGCGCCCCCTAGGAAGAAAACACAGACAAACCTGCCTGTAACTTCCAGTAGGAATGTCGTAAAGACATGAAACAAAAACCTCTATGTAGGTCTCACTTAGACCTAGATTTCATACACTGACATCCTTCAGCAAAAATCAACAGGAAGTTTGCAATTCCCCCTTCAAAACAAAAGTTTTGTAAAAACAGTCACCTTTGCCTCTTTGAGCTATAATTTGACCCCCTTAACATGCTCCAAACCTCACCAAACTGGACACACACATCAGGACTGGCAAAAATTGCGATGTAATAAGAAAACCCAACCCCAAAACTCAAAATTGCGCTCTAGCGCCCCCTAGGAAGAAAACACAGACAAAACTGCTCCTAGGAAGAAAACACAGACAAAACGGCCTGTAACTTCCAGTAGGAATGTCGTAGAGACATGAAACAAAAACCTCTATGTAGGTCTCACTTAGACCTAGATTTCATTCACCGACAACCCCCAGCAAAAATCAACAGGAAGTTTGCAATTCCCCCTTCAAAACAAAAGTTTTGTATAAACCGGTCACCTTTTTTCAAACTTTATCTCCTCTGAGCGCGTTTGTCGTGTCGGCTTCAAAATAGCACAGGAGAGAGATTGAACCCTTCTGATTAAAAGTTGATGAAAGGGTTTTAATTACTGCTCTGGTTTGGATTTTATGAGCCCTCAAAGTCGGTCCCGTCCATCGCTGCTTGCAGCTTTAATTTATTATTAAGATTGCATTAAAAGAATAAATTTGTCCTCATATCTTTCATAGTGATTGTGAACGATGGGCAACATTCCAAAGAAAGTGCCGGTTCCCCTTTAAATAAGTCCAAGTCATGGCTATTACCTTTCATCTGACCACAAATGCGGTCCATGTGGCCACTCTAGGAACTCGCCTCCGCTTCCATCGCGGTCCCAACGTGGAGTGGCAGGAGGCAGACGAGCTGGGGGATTCCGATGAAGATTCCGAGGACGAGAGCATGATGCCGTCCTCCGCCTCCTTCAAGGTTGTTGACCTCTCTTGTTTTTTGGAAAGCGCCCTTCGGCCCGTTCCGAGAGCGGCCACAAGATGGCAGCAGTGTAAAGGCTGTAATTATGTTTCCTTTGTGTTTCTGATTGGTCCTTTTTACACATTTTTTTTTTTTTTTAGCAATTTGGTGTGGACGGATTGAAGTTGATAAGTCATGAAGAGACGCTGTCATTCGGCCAGGCGGTTTTGAAGCTGACCTTCGACCCCGGCTCTCCCTATGATGGCCTTTTAACAGCTGAATGCAGACTGGATCACCCCTTTTTTGTCAGAAGTAAAGGTACGGACGTCACCTCTTCACCGGGGGGGTCTCGTCACGCACAAACCCTCCTTATTGTGCTCGCCATTGTGTGTTCTCAGGGTGGTCCTCCTTTTATCCGAGCCTTACCGTGGTGCATCATGGGATCCCTTGCTATGAAATGCATCTGGGCGACACGTGCCTGCCACCAAACCACCCCGATGCAATTAAATGTGACGACTCGGTCGTTTTTGATACGTTTAGAAGGTATTTATCCATATACTTAGAACATTTTAGACATGTTCTGTTAAACTACAAAAAGTTGTCACGTTGTGTAAATGGTAAATAAAAACAGAATACAATGATTTGCTAATCCTTTTCAACTTATATTCAATTGAATAGACTGCAAAGACAAGATATTTAATGTTCCCACTGGAAAACGTCGTTTTTTTTGCAAATAATTATTAATTTAGAATTTAATGGCAGCAACACATTGCAAAAAAGTTGTCACAGGGGCATTTTTACCACTGTGTTACATGGCCTTTCCTTTTAACAACACTTGGGAACTGAGGAGACACATTTTTGAAGCTTTTCAGGTGGAATTCTTTCCCATTCTTGCTTGATGTACAGCTTAAGTTGTTCAACAGTCCGGGGGTCTCCCTTGTGCTATTTTAGGCTTCATAATGCACCAATGGGAGACAGGTCTGGACTACAGGCAGGCCAGTCTAGTACCCGCACTCTTTTACTATGAAGCCACGCTGTTGTAACACGTGGCTTGGCATTGTCTAGCTGAAATAAGCAGGGGCGTCCATGGTAACGTTGCTTGGATGGCAACATACGTTGCTCCGAAACCTGTATGTACCTTTCAGCATTAATGTTGCCTTCACAGACGTGTAAGTTACCCATGCCTTGGGCACTAATACACCCCCATGCCATCACACATGCTGGCTTTTACACTTTGCGCCTAGAACAATCCGGATGGTTCTTTTCCTCTTTGTTCCGGAGGACACGGCGTCCACTGTTTACCAAAAACAATTTGAAATGTGGACTCGTCAGACCACAGAACACTTTTCCACTTTGCATCAGTCCATCTTAGATGAGCTCCGGGCCCATTGGAGTCGGCGGCGTTTTCTGGGTGTTGTTGATAAATGGCTTCCGCTTTGCATAGTCGAGTTTTAACTTGCACTTACAGATGTAGCCACAAACCGTAGAGACTGACAGTGGTTTTCTGAAGTGGTGGTGATATCCTTTACACACTGATGTCGGTTTTTGATGCAGTATCACGGGCATTTAATGATGGTTTTCAGCCTTGCTGCTTAAGTGCAGTGATTTCTCCAGATTCTCCGAACCTTTTGATGATATTACGGAGCGTAGATTGTGAAATCCCTAAATTCCTTGCAATAGCTGGTTGAGAAATGTTGTTCTCAAACAATTTGCCCGGGCATTTGTTGACAAATTGGTGACCCTCGCCCCCGTCCTTGTTTGTGAACGACTGAGCATTTCACGGAAGCTGCTTTTTATACCCAATCATGGCACCCACCTGTTCCCAATTAGCCCGTTCACCTGTGGGATGTTCCAAATAAGTGTTTGACGAGCATTCCTCAACTTTTTCAGACTTTTTTGCCACGTGTGCCAGCTTTTTCGAAACATGTTGCAGGCATCAAATTCCAAATGAGCTAATATTTGCAAAAAATGACCACGTTTTCCAGTTTACCATTTACACAACTTGACAACTTCACCGCTTTTGGGTTTTGTCCAAGCACATTAATGCTGAATTGTATTATTATTCCTCCTGTTTTATTGAATTGAACGTGCAAGTGTACTCACTTGGCTCTCTTCCGTTGCAGTTACGACTTCACCCCGCTGGATTCTTCCGCCGTGTACGTCCTCAGCAGCATGGCCCGCCAGCGCAGGACCTCCCTGTCCAGCGGGGGCGCTGTCAGCCCGGACTGCGATAAACTGGAGCGCTACGGCTCCCCGCAGCCGTCCGGCGGCAAGTCGGGCAGGACCCACACATCAGGGAGCGCCGTCGGTGCCACGCCTACAAAATGCAAGCGTCCAATGAATGCCTTCATGCTTTTTGCCAAGAAATACCGAGTGGAGTACACCCAGATGTACCCTGGGAAAGACAACAGGTGCGTGCTACACTTCTAATAGTAGTAATAATAATGACATGTATTTAGTCTCACACATACATAGCTTTAATTGGAGGGTTTGCAAATGGCAAAACAATGTTACACAGTCAGGAAATGAGTTTTCAAAGGAATCCTGTCATGGGAGGGGCAAGACACAATTAAATGTAATTTAAATACCTAAAAATAAGTGGACCTTTAAATCCTAATTAATTTATTCTGTCTCATTTGTCTATGGTAGAATATACAGCTATAATATAATATAATATAAACTATATAGTAATATTAATGTAGTTACTTTCATATGCACACAAAAAGCCTGTATATCTTCTTATAATAATATAATATAATATAAACTATATAGTAATATTAATGTAGTTACTTTCATATCCACACAAAAAGCCTGTATATCTTCTTATAATAATATAATATAAACTATATAGTAATATTAATGTAGTTACTTTCATATCCACACAAAAAGCCTGTATATCTTCTTATAATAATATAATATAATATAAACAATATAGTAATATTAATGTAGTTACTTTCATATCCACACAAAAAGCCTGTATATCTTCCTATAATAATATAATATAATATAAACTATATAGTAATATTAATGTAGTTACTTTCATATCCACACAAAAAGCCTGTATATCTTCTTATAATAATATAATATAATATAAACTATATAGTAATATTAATGTAGTTACTTTCATATGCACACAAATAGCCTGTATATCTTCTTATAATAATATAATATAATATAAACAATATAGTAATATTAATGTAGTTACTTTCATATCCACACAAAAAGCCTGTATATCTTCTTATAATAATATAATATAATATAAACAATATAGTAATATTAATGTAGTTACTTTCATATCCACACAAAAAGCCTGTATATCTTCCTATAATAATATAATATATATAAACTATATAGTAATATTAATGTAGTTACTTTCATATCCACACAAAAAGCCTGTATATCTTCTTATAATAATATAATATAATATAAACTATATAGTAATATTAATGTAGTTACTTTCATATCCACACAAAAAGCCTGTATATCTTCTTATAATAATATAATATAATATAAACTATATAGTAATATTAATGTAGTTACTTTCATATCCACACAAAAAGCCTGTATATCTTCTTATAATAATATAATATAATATAATATAAACAATATAGTAATATTAATGTAGTTACTTTCAAATCCACACAAAAAGCCTGTATATCTTCTTATAATAATATAATATAATATAAACTATATAGTAATATTAATGTAGTTACTTTCATATCCACACAAATAGCCTGTATATCTTCTTATAATAATATAATATAATATAAATTATATAGTAACATTAATGTAGTTACTTTCATATCCACACAAAAACCTGTATATCTTATAATAATATAATATAATATAAACTATATAGTAATATTAATGTAGTTACTTTCATATGCACACAAAAAGCCTGTATATCTTCTTATAATAATATAATATAATATAATATAAACAATATAGTAATATTAATGTAGTTACTTTCAAATCCACACAAAAAGCCTGTATATCTTCTTATAATAATATAATATAATATAAACTATATAGTAATATTAATGTAGTTACTTTCATATCCACACAAATAGCCTGTATATCTTCTTATAATAATATAATATAATATAAACTATATAGTAATATTAATGTTGTTACTTTCATATCCACCCAAAAAGCCTGTATATCTTCTTATAATAATATAATATAATATAAACTATATAGTAATATTAATGTTGTTACTTTCATATCCACACAAATAGCCTGTATATCTTCCTATAATAATATAATATAATATAATATAAACTATATAGTAATATTAATGTAGTTACTTTCATATCCACACAAAAAGCCTGTATATCTTCTTATAATAATATAATATAATATAAACTATATAGTAATATTAATGTTGTTACTTTCATATCCACACAAAAAGCCTGTATATCTTCTTATAATAATATAATATAAACTATATAGTAATTATTAATGTAGTTAGTTTCATATCCACACAAAAAGCCTGTATATCTTCTTATAATAATATAATATAAACTATATAGTAATTATTAATGTAGTTACTTTCATATCCACACAAAAAGCCTGTACATCTTATCATAATATAATATAATATAAACTATATAGTAATATTAATGTAGTTACTTTCATATCCACACAAATAGCCTGTATATCTTCTTATAATAATATAATATAATATAAACAATATAGTAATAGTAATGTAGTTACTTTCATATCCACACAAAAAGCCTGTATATCTTCTTATAATAATATAATATAATATAAACTATATAGTAATATTAATGTAGTTACTTTCATATCCACACAAAAAGCCTGTATATCTTCTTATAATAATATAATATAATATAAACTATATAGTAATATTAATGTAGTTACTTTCATATCCACACAAAAAGCCTGTATATCTTCTTATAATAATATAATATAATATAAACTATATAGTAATATTAATGTTGTTATTTTCATATCCACACAAAAAGCCTGTATATCTTCCTATAATAATATAATATAACATAAACTATATAGTAATATTAATGTAGTTACTTTCATATCCACCCAAAAAGCCTGTATATCTTCTTATAATAATATAATATAATATAAACTATATAGTAATATTAATGTAGTTACTTTCATATCCACACAAATAGCCTGTATATCTTCCTATAATAATATAATATAATATAAACTATATAGTAATATTAATGTAGTTACTTTCATATCCACACAAAAAGCCTGTATATCTTCTTATAATAATATAATATAATATAAACTATATAGTAATATTAATGTAGTTACTTTCATATCCACACAAAAAGCCTGTATATCTTCCTATAATAATATAATATAATATAATATAAACTATATAGTAATATTAATGTTGTTACTTTCATATCCACACAAAAAGCCTGTATATCTTCTTATAATAATATAATATAATATAAACTATATAGTAATATTAATGTAGTTACTTTCATATCCACACAAAAAGCCTGTATATCTTCTTATAATAATATAATATAATATAAACTATATAGTAATATTAATGTAGTTACTTTAATATCCACACAAAAAGCCTGTATATCTTCTTATAATAATATAATATAATATAATATAAACTATATAGTAATATTAATGTTGTTACTTTCATATCCACACAAAAAGCCTGTATATCTTCTTATAATAATATAATATAATATAAACTATATAGTAATATTAATGTAGTTACTTTCATATCCACACAAAAAGCCTGTATATCTTCTTATAATAATATAATATAATATAAACTATATAGTAATATTAATGTAGTTACTTTCATATCCACACAAAAAGCCTGTATATCTTCTTATAATAATATAATATAATATAAACTATATAGTAATATTAATGTTGTTACTTTCATATCCACACAAAAAGCCTGTATATCTTCTTGTTTTATTTGTATAACATTGTTACTTGTGCCCAAAACACACAAACACTTTTTTTTTGTCGGATAAACATTTTTATGAAGAACAAAAATCACAAAGTTTGTAGATGCAGGATTTTTGTTGTCGGCGTTGCAATATATAATGATATTAGTCAAGTTAACTGTTTTATATTGTTTCATACAGAAGTCAAAATAAATCTTTATATATTAAACTAATGTTTTAAAAAAAATAAATATATATTGCTTTATTTAAGTGCCATTATTTATTAAAAAGTTTATAAAAAAAAAAAAAAAAAAAAAAAATATATATATATATATATATATATATATATATATATATATATATATATATATATATATATATATATATAATACCGTATTTTTTGGACTATAATTCGCAGTTTTTTTCATAGTTTCCAGTGCGACTTATATATGTTTTTTTCCATCTTTATTATGCATTTTCGGCAGGTGCGACTTATACTCTGGTGCGACTTATACTCCGAAAAATACGGTGTATATATATATATATATATATATATATGTTAGGTCAAGAAAAAACACAGAGGCTATTTCATCCCTACAAGACTGTATTGCAGGTTTCCCCCGCTCTTCAGGGGATTTTCCCTGAAGAGCAGGGAAAACCTGCGAAACAGTCGCTTGACGGTAGGCGTGGTGTTCTTGGGATTAAAGGCCTCACCTTTTTCTCCTCCTTTTTGACCACTCCTCTTGGCAAAATTGGTGCAGTTCAGCTAAATGTGTTGGTTTTCTGACATGGACTTGTTTCTTCAGCATTGTCCACACGTTTAAGTCAGGACTTTGGGAAGGCCGTTCTAAAACCTTCATTCTAGCCTGATTTAGCCATTCCTTTACCACTTTTGACGTGTGTTTGGGGTCATTGTCCTGTTGGAACACCCAACTGCGCCCAAGGTTAGGTTGTCCTGAAGAATTTGGAGGTAATCCTCCTTTTTTATTGTCCCATTTACTCTCTGTAAAGCACCAGTTCCATTGGCAGCAAAACAGGCTCAGAGTATAATACTACCACCACCATGCTTGACGGTAGGCATAGTGTTCCTGGCATTAAAGGCCTCACCTTTTCTCCTCCAAACATATTGCTGGGTATTGTGGCCAAACAGCTCCATTTTTGTTTCATCTGACCACAGAACTTTCCTCCAGAGGGTCTTATCTTTGTCCGTGTGATGTCAGATGAAACAAAAATGTAGCTATTTGGCCACAATACCCAGCAATATGTTTGGAGGAGAAAAGGTGAGGCCTTTAAGTAATACAATCCATTAATTAACTAGAATATTCTATTTGTTATTTATAAAAAGAAAAAAATTATATAGAAAATTTGAAGATACAGATTTTTTTGTTGGTGTTAAAATATCAATTGTTATTTATGAAAAAGTACAAAAATAAATACCGTATTTTTCGGATAATAAATCGCAGTTTTTTTTCCACAGTTTGGCCGGGGGTGCGACTTATACTCAGGAGCGACTTATCTTCGTCGTCTCTGCCGCTGCTTCGAAGACACGACACGCTTGTTGCGCTTCCCCCCCTTACACGAGAGCGAAGCCTGGCAATAATTGCCTATTGCCGCTTCCTCGTTTTTTTTGGTGAAAAGAAGCCATGCCTTGGAGCGCTTTTTTCCGGTCCATTTTTTTTCCTGCTTTCCCCATCTGCCCCTAATGACTGAGCTACGTGACGTCATTTCTGGTGATGTCCCACAGGGCATTTCTTGTGATTTCCCACAGGGCATTTCTTGTGATGTCCCACAGGGCATTTCTTGTCGGGACGGGATTCGTTCCCAGGGATTCGAATAAAGAACCAACTCTTTTTCTTTACTATAGTGGTCTCGATAACGGGTACCGGTTCTCAAAAAGGGATTCGAGTCAGAGGACTGGGTTCTTTTCATATCGAACAACTGGGAAAACCAGTTTCCGGCGTCACCGCCACTGTAGCTGGGACTGGGGCAGCTGGCAGAAAAAGAGGGGCGTTCTTCGTCGTCTCTGCCGCTGCTTCAACACGTGTCGAAGACACCACACGCTTGTTGTGCCCCTCCGCCCCTTACACAAAAGCGAAGCCTGGCAATAATTGCATATTGCCGCTGCCTCGGTTTTTTTGGTGAAATGAAGCCATGCCTTGGAGCACTTTTTTCCGGTCCCATTGTTTTTCCTGCTTTCCCTATCTGCCCCTAATGACTGAGCTACGTGACGTCATTTCTGGTGATGTCCCACAGGGCATTTCTTGTGATGTTCCACAGGGCATTTCTTGTGATGTACCACAGGGCATTTCTTGTGATGTTCCACAGGGCATTTCTTGTGATTTCCCACAGGGCATTTCTTGTGATGTTCCACAGGGCATTTCTTGTGATGTCCCACATTTCTTTTCTTGTCGGGACGGGATTCGTTCCCAGGGATTCGAATAAAGAACCAACTCTTTTTCTTTACTGTAGTGGTCTCGATAACGGGTACCGGTTCTCAAAAAGGGATTCGAGTCCGAGGACTAGGTTCTTTTCTTATCGAACAACCGGGAAAACCAGTTTCCGGTGTCACCGCCACTGTAGCTGGGACTGGGGCAGCTGGCAGAAGAAGAGGGGCGTTCTTCGTCGTCTCTGCCGCTGCTTCAACACGTGTCGAAGACACGACACGCTTGTTGTGCTCCTCCCCCCCCTTACACGAGAGCGAAGCCTGGCAATAATTGCCTATTGCCGCTGCCTCGTTTTTTTTGGTGAAGTGAAGCCATGCCTTGGAGCACTTTTTTCCGGTCCCATTGTTTTTCCTGCTTTCCCTATCTGCCCCTAATGACTGAGCTACGTGACGTCATTTCTGGTGATGTCCCACAGGGCATTTCTTGTGATGTTCCACAGGGCATTTCTTGTCGGGACGGGATTCGTTCCCAGGGATTCTAATAAAGAACCAACTCTTTTTCTTTACTACAGTGGTCTCGATAACGGGTACCGGTTCTCAAAAAGGGATTCGAGTCCGAGGACTAGGTTCTTTTCTTATCGAACAACCGGGAAAACCAGTTTCCGGCGTCACCGCCACTGTAGCTGGGACTGGGGCAGCTGGCAGAAGAAGAGGGGCGTTCTTCGTCGTCTCTGCCGCTGCTTCAACACGTGTCGAAGACACGACACGCTTGTTGTGCTCCCCCCCCCTTACACGAGAGCGAAGCCTGGCAATAATTGCATATTGCCGCTGCCTCGTTTTTTTTGGTGAAATGAAGCCATGCCTTGGAGTGCTTTTTCCAGTCCATTTTTTTCCTGCTTTCCCTATCTGCCCCTAATGACTGAGCTACGTGACGTCATTTCTGGTGATGTCCCACAGGGCATTTCTTGTGATGTCCCACAGGGCATTTCTCGTGATGTCCCACAGGGCATTTCTTGTCGGGACGGGATTCGTTCCCAGGGATTCGAATAAAGAACCAACTCTTTTTCTTTACTATAGTGGTCTCGATAACGGGTACCGGTTCTCAAAAAGGGATTCGAGTCTGAGGACTAGGTTCTTTTCTTATCGAACAACCGGGAAAACCAGTTTCCGGCGTCACCGCCACTGTAGCTGGGACTGGGGCAGCTGGCAGAAGAAGAGGGGCGTTCTTCGCCGTCTCTGCCGCTGCTTCAACACGTGTCGAAGACACGACACGCTTGTTGTGCTCCCCCCCCTTACACGAGAGCGAAGCCTGGCAATAATTGCCTATTGCCGCTGCCTCGTTTTTTTTGGTGAAGTGAAGCCATGCCTTGGAGCACTTTTTTCCGGTCCCATTGTTTTTCCTGCTTTCCCCATCTGCCCCTAATGACTGAGCTACGTGACGTCATTTCTGGTGATGTCCCACAGGGCATTTCTTGTGATGTCCCACATTTCATTTCTTGTCGGGACGGGATTCGTTCCCAGGGATTCGAATAAAGAACCAACTCTTTTTCTTTACTATAGTGGTCTCGATAACGTGTACCGGTTCTCAAAAAGGGATTCGAGTCTGAGGACTAGGTTCTTTTCTTATCGAACAACCGGGAAAACCAGTTTCCGGCGTCACCGCCACTGTAGCTGGGACTGGGGCAGCTGGCAGAAGAAGAGGGGCGTTCTTCGTCGTCTCTGCCGCTGCTTCAACACGTGTCGAAGACACGACACGCTTGTTGTGCTCCCCCCCCCCTTACACGAGAGCGAAGCCTGGCAATAATTGCCTATTGCCGCTGCCTCGTTTTTTTTGGTTAAGTGAAGCCATGCCTTGGAGCACTTTTTTCCGGTCCCATTGTTTTTCCTGCTTTCCCTATCTGCCCCTAATGACTGAGCTACGTGACGTCATTTCTGGTGATGTCCCACAGGGCATTTCTTGTGATGTCCCACATTTCATTTCTTGTCGGGACGGGATTCGTTCCCAGGGATTCGAATAAAGAACCAACTCTTTTTCTTTACTATAGTGGTCTCGATAACGTGTACCGGTTCTCAAAAAGGGATTCGAGTCTGAGGACTAGGTTCTTTTCTTATCGAACAACCGGGAAAACCAGTTTCCGGCGTCACCGCCACTGTAGCTGGGACTGGGGCAGCTGGCAGAAGAAGAGGGGCGTTCTTCGTCGTCTCTGCCGCTGCTTCAACACGTGTCGAAGACACGACACGCTTGTTGTGCTCCCCCCCCCCCCTTTACACGAGAGCGAAGCCTGGCAATAATTGCCTATTGCCGCTGCCTCGTTTTTTTTGGTGAAGTGAAGCCATGCCTTGGAGCACTTTTTTCCGGTCCCATTGTTTTTCCTGCTTTCCCTATCTGCCCCTAATGACTGAGCTACGTGACGTCATTTCTGGTGATGTCCCACAGGGCATTTCTTGTCAGGACGGGATTCGTTCCCAGGGATTCGAATAAAGAACCAACTCTTTTTCTTTACTATAGTGGTCTCGATAACGGGTACCGGTTCTTATCGAACAACCGGGAAATCAGTCTCCGGCGTCACCGCCACTGTAGCTGGGACTGGGGCAGCTGGCAGAAGAAGAGGGGCGTTCTTCGTCGTCTCTGCCGCTGCTTCGAAGACACAACACGCTTGTTGTGCCCCCCCCCCCCCCCCCCTTACACGAGAGCGAAGCCTGGCAATAATTGCCTATTGCCGCTGTCTCGTTTTTTTTGGTGAAGTGAAGCCATGCCTTGGAGCACTTTTTTCCGGTCCCATTGTTTTTCCTGCTTTCCCCATCTGCCCCTAATGACTGAGCTACGTGACGTCATTTCTGGTGATGTTCCACAGGGCATTTCTTGTGATGTCCCACATTTCATTTCTTGTCGGGACGGGATTCGTTCCCAGGGATTCGAATAAAGAACCAACTCTTTTTCTTTACTATAGTGGTCTCGATAACGTGTACCGGTTCTCAAAAAGGGATTCGAGTCTGAGGACTAGGTTCTTTTCTTATCGAACAACCGGGAAAACCAGTTTCCGGCGTCACCGCCACTGTAGCTGGGACTGGGGCAGCTGGCAGAAGAAGAGGGGCGTTCTTCGTCGTCTCTGCCGCTGCTTCAACACGTGTCGAAGACACGACACGCTTGTTGTGCTCCCCCCCCCCCCTTACACGAGAGCGAAGCCTGGCAATAATTGCCTATTGCCGCTGCCTCGTTTTTTTTGGTGAAGTGAAGCCATGCCTTGGAGCACTTTTTTCCGGTCCCATTGTTTTTCCTGCTTTCCCTATCTGCCCCTAATGACTGAGCTACGTGACGTCATTTCTGGTGATGTCCCACAGGGCATTTCTTGTCAGGACGGGATTCGTTCCCAGGGATTCGAATAAAGAACCAACTCTTTTTCTTTACTATAGTGGTCTCGATAACGGGTACCGGTTCTTATCGAACAACCGGGAAATCAGTCTCCGGCGTCACCGCCACTGTAGCTGGGACTGGGGCAGCTGGCAGAAGAAGAGGGGCGTTCTTCGTCGTCTCTGCCGCTGCTTCGAAGACACAACACGCTTGTTGTGCCCCCCCCCCCCCTTATACGAGAGCGAAGCCTGGCAATACTTGCCTATTGCCGCTGCCTCGTTTCTTTTGGTGAAATGAAGCCATGCCTTGGAGTGCTTTTTCCAGTCCATTTTTTTTCCTGCTTTCCCCATCTGCCCCTAATGACTGAGCTATGTGACGTCATTTCTCGTGATGTTCCACAGGGCATTTCTTGTCGGGACGGGATTCGTTCCCAGGGATTCGAATAAAGAACCAACTCTTTTTCTTTACTATAGTGGTCTCGATAACGGGTACCGGTTCTCAAAAAGGGATTCGAGTCAGAGGACTACGTTCTTTTCATATCGAACAACCGGGAAAACCAGTCTCCGGCGTCACCGCCACTGTAGCTGGGACTGGGGCAGCTGGCAGAAGAAGAGGGGCGTTCTTCGTCGTCTCTGCCGCTGCTTCGAAGACACGACACGCTTGTTGTGCTTCCCCCCCTTACACGAGAGCGAAGCCTGGCAATAATTGCATATTGCCGCTTCCTCGTTTTTTTTGGTGAAATGAAGCCATGCCTTGGAGCACTTTTTCCGGTCCATTTTTTTTCCTGCTTTCCCTATCTGCCCCTAATGACTGAGCTACGTGACGTCATTTCTCGTGATGTCCCACAGGGCATTTCTTGTCGGGACGGGATTCGTTCCCAGGGATTCGAATAAAGAACCAACTCTTTTTCTTTACTATAGTGGTCTCGATAACGGGTACCGGTTCTCAAAAAGGGATTCGAGTCAGAGGACTAGGTTCTTTTCTTATCGAACAACCGGGAAAACCAGTTTCCGGCGTCACCGCCACTGTAGCTGGGACTGGGGCAGCTGGCAGAAGAAGAGGGGCCGAAGACATGACACGCTTGTTGTGCTTACCCCCCCTTACACAAGAGCGAAGCCTGGCAATAATTTCCTATTGCCGCTTCCTCGTTTTTTTTGGTGAAATTAAGCCATGCCTTGGAGCGCTTTTTTCCGGTCCATTTTTTTCCTGCTTTCCCCATCTGCCCCTAATGACTGAGCTACGTGACGTCATTTCTGGTGATGTCCCACAGGGCATTTCTTGTGATGTTCCACAGGGCATTTCTTGTGATTTCCCACAGGGCATTTCTTGTGATGTCCCACAGGGCATTTCTTGTGATTTCCCACAGAGCATTTCTTGTGATGTTCCACAGGGCATTTCTTGTGATGTCCCACAGGGCATTTCTTGTGATGTTCCACAGGGCATTTCTTGTGATGTTCCACAGGGCATTTCTTGTGATTTCCCACAGGGCATTTCTTGTGATGTCCCACAGGGCATTTCTTGTGATGTCCCACAGGGCATTTCTTGTGATGTTCCACAGGGCATTTCTTGTGATGTTCCACAGGGCATTTCTTGTGATTTCCCACAGGGCATTTCTTGTGATGTTCCACAGGGCATTTATTGTGATGTTCCACAGGGCATTTCTTGTGATTTTCCACAGGGCATTTCTTGTGATTTCCCACAGGGCATTTCTTGTGATGTTCCACAGGGCATTTCTTGTTGGGACGGGATTCGTTCCCAGGGATTCGAATAAAGAACCAACTCTTTTTCTTTACTATAGTGGTCTCGATAACGGGTACCGGTTCTCAAAAAGGGATTCGAGTCCGAGGACTAGGTTCTTTTCTTATCGAACAACCGAGGTAAAACCGGTTTTCGAGCATCATCCCTCCTCACTGACCATTTTTTCCCTCACCAGAGCCATTAGCGTCATCCTGGGCGACAGGTGGAAGAAGATGAAGAGCGAGGAGAGGAGGATGTACACCATGGAGGCCAAGGCTTTGGCCGAGGAGCAGAAGCGCCTCAACCCGGACTGCTGGAAACGTAAAAGAACAAACTCGGTAAGCATTCCCACGCCGCCGCCGCCGCACCACCTTCGCTCCGAGACTTAACGTGGCGGCGCCTTCCCCGCAGGGTTCCCAGCAGCCGTGAAAAGGACCCACGCGTGGAGACGTGCCGCTTGATGCCTCTTTTTTGCCCTCCTGTATTCTTGACACTCAACTGTGACGCTGACTTTCACCTCGCTTTTTGTAACCTCCCGACCTTTTTATAGAGACGCACCTGGGGGCGGGGTGGGGGGGAGAGAACGGTGAACTATAAAACAGAGCATGCCATGTAGTCACTAACAGTGCATATATTTTCTTACTATATCCTTACATGCAACAGAAAAAAACAAAAACGTGTATTCCTCATTATTTCCTACCAAATTAGCCCGTGGTGCTACGCTTCAGTATAGAGACGACACATGTCTATTTATAAGTGTCGAAAGAGGATGATATTTTTCATATTATTGCACACATCGGTAACACCTTTGTATAATGTCCACGATGTAAAACCTCCCCGGGATATGTAGCCAACTTTGCCGCCAAGTGGTCACCAGACTTCTGCCATACGATGATCAGTGGTGGTTTTACACTCAAGTCACCGAGCACTTCAGGCCTTTTTTTGTTTTCCTCGCTGCCAGTGTTCATTCCTCTCTGCACTTTATATATTACCATAGATTATATGTACTCTTTTTAACTCTGCAGCCTTTGTATTTTCTAGTAGGAAACATTTTGTTGTTATTGGTGAAGTCGAGTTCTTCAAAAAAAAACGCCACATTCTGCTTTCAGGTCGCAATAATGTTCATAATGTACAGGTTTCACAGCCCACAATTGCACAGAATATCCTTGTATCATATTATAAATAATTTTTGTAAACTTGCATCTTCTCTGATGTGTAGGGTGCTTTTTTTTTTTTTTTTTTTTTTTTTTTTTGTCGCCTTCATTCGCTGGGTTTTATGTTTGTTTTGCCACAATTTGGCCTGGAGGACGTGATGTGGTAGGCAAATTGCTTGTAAAAGAGCAATCCAGTAAAGGCGAATGCTTCCAATCTAATTACACATTTAAAGTGTCTTTTTTTTTTTTTTTTTTTACTTTAAAAGTCTTATATAAGTGTTATAATGAAGGCAACACATGATGTAAGTGTCTATATTAGCTATATTAGCCTACTATCAAAATGACTTTAAAAGTGTTATATTGAAGGCAACACATGAGGTAAGTGTCTATATTAGCCTACTATCAAAATGACTTTAAAAGTCTTATAAAAGTGTTATATTGAAGGCAACACATGAGGTAAGTGTCTATATTAGCCTACTATCAAAATTACTTTAAAAGTCTTATATAAGTGTTATAATGAAGGCAACACATGATGCAAGTGTTTATATTAGCTATATTAGCCTACTATAAAAAACGAATTTAAAAGTGTTATATTGAAGGCAACACATGAGGTAAGTGTCTATATTAGCCTACTATCAAAATGACTTTAAAAGTCTTATATAAGTGTTATCATGAAGGCAACACATGACGTAAGTGTCTATATTAGCTATATTAGCCTACTATCAAAATGAGTTTAAAAGTCTTATAAAAGTGTTATAATGAAGGCAACACATGATGTAAGTGTTTATATTAGCTATATTAGCCTACTATCAAAATGACTTTAAAAGTGTTATATTGAAGGCAACACATGAGGTAAGTGTCTATATTAGCCTACTATCAAAATGAGTTTAAAAGTCTTATATAAGTGTTATAATGAAGGCAACACATGATGTAAGTGTCTATATTAGCCTACTATCAAAATGACTTTAAAAGTCTTATATAAGTGTTATAATGAAGGCAACGCATGATGTAAGTGTCTATATTAGCCTACTATCAAAATGACTTTAAAAGTCTTATATAAGTGTTATAATGAAGGCAACGCATGATGTAAGTGTCTATATTAGCCTACTATCAAAATGACTTTAAAAGTCTTATATAAGTGTTATAATGAAGGCAACACATGATGCAAGTGTTTATATTAGCTATATTAGCCGACTATCAAAATGACTTTAAAAGTGTTATATTGAAGGCAACACATGATGTAAGTGTCTATATTAGCCTACTATCAAAATGACTTTAAAAGTCTTCTATAAGTGTTATAATGAAGGCAACACATGATGTAAGTGTCTATATTAGCTATATTAGCCTACTATCAAAATGACTTTAAAAGTGTTATATTGAAGGCAACACATGAGGTAAGTGTCTATATTAGCCTACTATCAAAATGACTTTAAAAGTCTTATATAAGTGTTATAATGAAGGCAACACATGATGTAAGTGTCTATATTAGCTATATTAGCCTACTATCAAAATGAGTTTAAAAGTCTTATATAAGTGTTATCATGAAGGCAACACATGATGTAAGTGTCTATATTAGCCTACTATCAAAATGACTTTAAAAGTCTTGTATAAGGAAACATTTTGTTGTTATTGGTGAAGTCGAGTTCTTCAAAAAAAGCGCCACATTCTGCTTTCAGGTCACAATAATGTTGATAATGTACAGGTTTCACAGCCCACAATTGCACAGAATATCCTTGTATCATATTATAAATAATTGTTGTAAACTTGCATCTTCTCTGATGTGTAGGGTGTTTTTTTTTTTTTTTTTTTTTTTTTTTTTTGTCGCCTTCATTCGCTGGGTTTTATGTTTGTTTTGCCACAATTTGGCCTGGAGGACGTGATGTGGTAGGCAAATTGCTTGTAAAAGAGAAATCCAGTAAAGGCGAATGCTTCCAATCTAATTACACATTTAAAGTGTCTTTTTTTTTTACTTTTTTGTATTCGCCGCTGCCTGCGGCATTAAAAAAACAAAGTGGATGCAAAAAAAAAAAAAAGGAGCGAGCGGCAAGCGGTTCACCTTGGACGACCTGTGCACGCCGAGATGAAAAGAGTGAACATGAGAGAAGACATCAGCATAAATCTAAACATTAATAACACTTGCCACAATTAACATTTTCATCATTAACATGAGCTGTTTTAATGATAATGTCCACAGCCTCAGCTTGGACTTTAAATCTTCACGTGTACAACATACAAACCCCAAAAGCAGTGAAGTTGTCACGTTGTGTAAATGGTAAATAAAAACAGAATACAATGATTTGCAAATCCTTTTCAACTTATATTCAATTGAATAGACTGCAAAGACAAGATATTTCATGTTCACACTGGAAAACTTTGTTATTTTTTGCAAATATTAGCTCATTTGGAATTTGATGCCTGCAACATGTTGCAAAAAAGCTGGCACAAGTGGCAAAAAAGACTGAGAAAGTTGAGGAATGCTCATCAAACACTTATTTGGAACATCCCACAAGGTGAACAGGCTAATTGGGAACAGGTGGGTGCCATGATTGGGTATAAAAGCAGCTTCCATGAAATGCTCAGTCATTCACAGACAAGGACGGGGGCGAGGGTCACCACTTTGTCAACAAATGCGTGAGCAAATTGTTGAAGAACAACATTTCTCAACCAGCTATTGCAAGGAATTTAGGGATTTCACCATCTACGCTCCGTAATATCATCAAAAGGTTCAGAGAAACTGGAGAAATAACTCCACGTAAGCGGCAATGCTCGTGACCTTCGATGCCTGCATCGAAAATCGACATCAGTGTGTGAAGGATATCACCACATGGGCTCAGGAACACTTCTGAAAACCACTGTCAGTAATTACAGTTGGTCGCTACATCTGTAAGTGCAAGTTAAAACTCTACTACGCGAAGCGAAAGCCGTTTATCAACAACACCCAGAAACGCCGCCGGCTTCGCTGGGCCCGAGCTCATCTAAGATGGACTGATGATATATATATAATAAAAAAAAAAAAAAAATATATATATATATATATATATATATATATATATATATATATATATATATATATATATATATATATATATATATATATATATATATATATATAATAAATCATACAGCCAAACTACGCCCCCTTGTGGTCTGTGCCGTCTACTCCTCCTGTACATAACATTAAGTTGGAGAAAATGCAGTCACACCACACCACACACTTTTTGGATTTAGTCACACTCCATTTCCCTTGGTTTATTATATTATTGTTTGTTATTATATGTATATAATAAATCATAGAGCCAAACTACGCCCCCTTGTGGTCTGTGCCGTCTACTCCTCCTGTACATAAATGATAAATGGGTAATACTTGTATAGCGCTTTTCTACCTTCAAGGTACTCAAAGCGCTTTGACAGTATTTCCACATTTACCCATTCACACACACATTCACACACTGATGGCGGGAGCTGCCATGCAAGGCGCTAACCAGCAGCCATCAGAGGCAAAGGGTGAAGTGTCTTGCCCAAGGACACAACGGACGTGACTAGGAAGGTAGAAAGTGGGAATTGAACCCCAGTAACCAGCAACACTCCGATTGCTGGCACAGCCACTCTACCAACTTCGCCACAACATTAAGTTGGAGAAAATGCAGTCACACCCCACCACACACTTTTTGGATTTAGTCACACTCCATTTCCCTTGGTTTATTATATCATTGTTTGTTATTATTATATATATATATATATATATATATATATATATATATATATATATATATATATATATATATATATATATATATATATATATATATATATATATATATATATATATATATATATATATATATAATAAATCATAGAGCCAAACTACTCCCCCTTGTGGTCTGTGCCGTCTACTCCTCCTGTTCATAACATTAAGTTGGAGAAAATGCAGTCACACCACACACTTTTTGGATTTAGTCACACTCCATTTTCCTTGGTTTATTATATTATTGTTTGTTATTTTATATATATATATATATATATATATATATATATATATATATATATATATATATATATATATATATATATATATATATATATAAATCATAGAGCCAAACTACGCCCCCTTGTGGTCTGTGCCGTCTACTCCTCCTGTACATAACATTAAGTTGGAGAAAATGCAGTCACACCACAAACTTTTTGGATTTAGTCACACTCCATTTCCCTTGGTTTATTATATTATTGTTTGTTATTATATATATATATATATATATATATATATATATATATATATATATATATATATATATATATATATATATATATATATATATATATATATATATATAAATCATAGAGCCAAACTATGCCCCCTTGTGGTCTGTGCCGTCTACTCCTCCTGTTCATAACATTAAGTTGGAGAAAATGCAGTCGTTCAAAAATTATTTAATGTTTTTCTGCGTCACGGTTATAATAACAACGGTTGGTGACCACTGAGCTATAACCAACAGGGGGCGCTCCCACTTTGGCTGCTGTGTTGACTGAAGACTAATGTGGGGCTCGGGAGAGAACTGCATGTTATAATTGTATTTCAATGCCATAAATAATCAACTTATTATCGTCGCACCTTCTCTCCCTGCTTATCTGAAAATAGCAACACAGTGCCCGCCGTCTGCCGGGGTGAGATTTATGTAGCCTCATGAAATAACAATGATCAACAACACCCTGCAAGGCTTTCAAGCACGGAATCTAATTATAGCCTCCACATTTGAACACAACGCTCCTGCACTTCAATACTTTATATCGCACGTATTCGAGGTTGTGCAGGCCTCTTTGTGTGTGTACTTAATGGACAACCTGGTTATTGACTACTATTAGGAAGTCAAACTATTTTCCACCCAATTAATTTCCAATGATACTCAAAATATGTCCCCGTGAAAATTAGTCAGAACCTAAAAACAACACAAGCCCATTAACTTGAGGCTCGGTGTCTGTTTGAGCCAAGTAAACACGGTTGATTGGGAGCAGGCAATAATTGGAGCCAGGCTATTAGTAAATGAAGTACACAAGAAAATGGAGCTCTCTCCGACCACATGGGCTTTTATTAACCAGTCCAGTGGCAACCTCTGTATTCACTAGTAATCCCTTCCAAAAGGTACGATGAAGAATGCAATACCAATAACTGTTCTGTTATTCTACAAAGCCCAAAAGCAATGAAGTTGTCACGTTGTGTAAATGGTAAATAAAAACAGAATACAATAATTTGCAAGTCCTTTTCAACGTATATTCAATTGAATAGACTGCAAAGACAAGATATTTCATTGCAAAAAAGGGGCAGTGTGTTACATGGCCTTTCCTTTTAACAACTGTGGAGGGAGATGTTGCCAGCGCGGCCTGCAGGAGCAAAGGTCACCGCCTCTGTCCAGGGTGCTGAGGACAGAGCACCATCGGACGGGGGCGTGGCAGTGCTGACGGCGAGACACAGCCGGCAGGTGATTAGATTTCACAGGTGGTACGTGTTAATCTAATCATCTGTTGTCTTTAACAGCAAGCGGCCGGGAGCAGGAGAAGGGAGAGAATACGGACGTGACTGATAAGTCACGTTCCGCTGGAGAAAGAGTTGAACTCAAATATTTGCACATTAAAAACTTGTTAAAACTGCACATGTGAAATGTTAAGGTGGTATTATTAAATACGTGTATGGTTGTGTTGTTGTCAAATGTTAAGGTGGTATTATTAAATACGTGCATGATTGTTCTGCTGTCAAATGTTAAGGTGGTATTAATAAATAAGTGTATGATTGTTTGGTTATCAAATGTTAAGGTGGTATTATTAAATAAGTGTATAATTGTTCTGTTGTCAAATGTTAAGGTGGTATTATTAAATAAGTGTATAATTGTTTTCTTGTCAAATGTTAAGGTGGTATTATTAAATAAGTGTATAATTGTTTGGTTGTCAAATGTTAATGTGGTATTATTAAATAAGTGTATAATTGTTTTGTCAAATGTAAAGGTGGTATTATTAAATAAGTGTATAATTGTTTTCTTGTCAAATGTTAAGGTGGTATTATTAAATTGGTGTATAATTGTTTTGTTGTCAAATGTTAAGGTGGTATTATTAAATAGGTGTATAATTGTTTGGTTATCAAATGTTAAGGTGGTATTATTAAATAGGTGTATAATTGTTCTGTTGTCAAATGTTAAGGTGGTATTATAAAATAGGTGTATAATTGTTTTCTTGTCAAATGTTAAGGTGGTATTATTAAATAAGTGTATAATTGTTTTGTTGTCAAATGTTAAGGTGGTATTATTAAATAAGTGTATAATTGTTTTCTTGTCAAATGTTAAGGTGGTATTATTAAATAAGTGTATAATTGTTTTCTTGTCAAATGTTTAGGTGGTATTATTAAATAAGTGTATAATTGTTTGGTTGTCAAATGTTAAGGTGGTATTATTAAATAAGTGTATAATTGTTTTCTTGTCAAATGTTAAATGTTAAGGTGGTATTATTAAATAGGTGTATAATTGTTTGGTTGTCAAATGTTAAGGTGGTATTATTAAATAGGTGTATAATTGTTTTCTTGTCAAATGTTAAGGTGGTATTATTAAATAGGTGTATAATTGTTTGGTTGTCAAATGTTAAGGTGGTATTATTAAATAGGTGTATAATTGTTTGGTTGTCAAATGTTAAGGTGGTATTATTAAATAAGTGTATAATTGTTTGGTTGTCAAATGTTAAGGTGGTATTATTAAATAAGTGTATAATTGTTTTCTTGTCAAATGTTAAGGTGGTATTATTAAATAGGTGTATAATTGTTTGGTTGTCAAATGTTAAGGTGGTATTATTAAATAGGTGTATAATTGTTTGGTTGTCAAATGTTAAGGTGGTATTATTAAATAGGTGTATAATTGTTTAGTTGTCAAATGTTAAGGTGGTATTATTAAATAGGTGTATAATTGTTTGGTTGTCAAATGTTAAGGTGGTATTATTAAATAAGTGTTTAATTGTTTTCTTGTCAAATGTTAAGGTGGTATTATTAAATAGGTGTATAATTGTTTGGTTGTCAAATGTTAAGGTGGTATTATTAAATAAGTGTATGATTGTTTTCTTGTCAAATGTTAAGGTGGTATTATAAAATAGGTGTATAATTGTTTTCTTGTCAAATGTTAAGGTGGTATTATTAAATAGGTGTATAATTGTTTTCTTGTCAAATGTTAAGGTGGTATTATTAAATAAGTGTATAATTGTTTGGTTGTCAAATGTTAAGGTGGTATTTTTAAATGAGTGTATAATTGTTTTCTTGTCAAATGTTAAGGTGGTATTATTAAATAAGTGTATAATTGTTTGGTTGTCAAATGTTAAGGTGGTATTATTAAATAAGTGTATAATTGTTTTCTTGTCAAATGTTAAGGTGGTATTATAAAATAGGTGTATAATTGTTTTCTTGTCAAATGTTAAGGTGGTATTATTAAATAGGTGTATAATTGTTTGGTTGTCAAATGTTAAGGTGGTATTATTAAATAAGTGTATAATTGTTTTCTTGTCAAATGTTAAGGTGGTATTATAAAATAGGTGTATAATTGTTTTCTTGTCAAATGTTAAGGTGGTATTATTAAATAGGTGTATAATTGTTTTCTTGTCAAATGTTAAGGTGGTATTATTAAATAAGTGTACAATTGTTTTCTTGTCAAATGTTAAGGTGGTATTAATAAATAAGTGTATCAATGTTTGGTTGTCAAATGTTAAGGTGGTATTATTAAATAAGTGTATAATTGTTTGGTTGTCAAATGTTAAGGTGGTATTATTAAATAAGTGTATAATTGTTTGGTTGTCAAATGTTAAAGTGGTATTATTAAATAAGTGTATAATTGTTTGGTTGTCAAATGTTAAGGTGGTATTATTAAATAGGTGTATAATTGTTCTGTTGTCAAATGTTAAGGTGGTATTATTAAATAAGTGTATAATTGTTTTCTTGTCAAATGTTAAGGTGGTATTATTAAATAGGTGTATAATTGTTTGGTTGTCAAATGTTAAGGTGGTATTATAAAATAGGTGTATAATTGTTTTCTTGTCAAATGTTAAGGTGGTATTATTAAATAGGTGTATAATTGTTTTCTTGTCAAATGTTAAGGTGGTATTATTAAATAAGTGTATAATTGTTTGGTTGTCAAATGTTAAGGTGGTATTATTAAATAAGTGTATAATTGTTTTCTTGTCAAATGTTAAGGTGGTATTATTAAATAAGTGTATAATTGTTTTCTTGTCAAATGTTAAGGTGGTATTATTAAATAGGTGTATAATTGTTTGGTTGTCAAATGTTAAGGTGGTATTTTTAAATAAGTGTATAATTGTTTTCTTGTCAAATGTTAAGGTGGTATTATTAAATAAGTGTATAATTGTTTGGTTGTCAAATGTTAAGGTGGTATTATTAAATAAGTGTATAATTGTTTTCTTGTCAAATGTTAAGGTGGTATTATAAAATAGGTGTATAATTGTTTTCTTGTCAAATGTTAAGGTGGTATTATTAAATAGGTGTATAATTGTTTGGTTGTCAAATGTTAAGGTGGTATTATTAAATAAGTGTATAATTGTTTTCTTGTCAAATGTTAAGGTGGTATTATAAAATAGGTGTATAATTGTTTTCTTGTCAAATGTTAAGGTGGTATTATTAAATAGGTGTATAATTGTTTTCTTGTCAAATGTTAAGGTGGTATTATTAAATAGGTATATAATTGTTTGGTTGTCAAATGTTAAGGTGGTATTATTAAATAAGTGTATAATTGTTTTCTTGTCAAATGTTAAGGTGGTATTATAAAATAGGTGTATAATTGTTTTGTTGTCAAATGTTAAGGTGGTATTATTAAATAGGTGTATAATTGTTTTCTTGTCAAATGTTAAGGTGGTATTATTAAACAAGTGTATAATTGTTTGGTTGTCAAATGTTAAGGTGGTATTATTAAATAGGTGTATAATTGTTTTCTTGTCAAATGTTAAGGTGGTATTATTAAATAAGTGTATAATTGTTTTCTTGTCAAATGTTAAGGTGGTATTATAAAATAGGTGTATAATTGTTTTCTTGTCAAATGTTAAGGTGGTATTATTAAATAGGTGTATAATTGTTTGGTTGTCAAATGTTAAGGTGGTATTATTAAATAAGTGTATAATTGTTTTCTTGTCAAATGTTAAGGTGGTATTATAAAATAGGTGTATAATTGTTTTCTTGTCAAATGTTAAGGTGGTATTATTAAATAGGTGTATAATTGTTTTCTTGTCAAATGTTAAGGTGGTATTATTAAATAGGTGTATAATTGTTTGGTTGTCAAATGTTAAGGTGGTATTATTAAATAGGTGTATAATTGTTTTCTTGTCAAATGTTAAGGTGGTATTATTAAATAAGTGTATAATTGTTTGGTTGTCAAATGTTAAGGTGGTATTATTAAATAGTCGTATAATTATTTGGTTGTCAAATGTTAAGGTGGTATTATTAAATAAGTGTATAATTGTTTGGTTGTCAAATGTTAAGGTGGTATTATTAAATAAGTGTATAGTTGTTTTGTTGTCAAATGTTAAGGTGGTATTATTAAATAAGTGTATAATTGTTTGGTTGTCAAATGTTAAGGTGGTATTATTAAATAAGTGTATAATTGTTTTCTTGTCAAATGTTAAGGTGGTATTATAAAATAGGTGTATAATTGTTTTCTTGTCAAATGTTAAGGTGGTATTATTAAATAAGTGTATAATTGTTTTCTTGTCAAATGTTAAGGTGGTATTATTAAATAAGTGTATAATTGTTTTCTTGTCAAATGTTAAGGTGGTATTATTAAATAGGTGTATAATTGTTTTGTCAAATGTTAAGGTGGTATTATTAAATAGGTGTATGATTGTTTTCTTGTCAAATGTTAAGGTGGTATTATTAAATAAGTGTATAATTGTTTTGTTAAATGTAAAGGTTGTATTATTAAATAAGTGTATAATTGTTTTCTTGTCAAATGTTAAGGTGGTATTATTAAATAGGTGTATAATTGTTTGGTTGTCAAATGTTAAGGTGGTATTTTTAAATAAGTGTATAATTGTTTTCTTGTCAAATGTTAAGGTGGTATTATTAAATAAGTGTATAATTGTTTGGTTGTCAAATGTTAAGGTGGTATTATTAAATAAGTGTATAATTGTTTTCTTGTCAAATGTTAAGGTGGTATTATAAAATAGGTGTATAATTGTTTTCTTGTCAAATGTTAAGGTGGTATTATTAAATAGGTGTATAATTGTTTGGTTGTCAAATGTTAAGGTGGTATTATTAAATAAGTGTATAATTGTTTTCTTGTCAAATGTTAAGGTGGTATTATAAAATAGGTGTATAATTGTTTTCTTGTCAAATGTTAAGGTGGTATTATTAAATAGGTGTATAATTGTTTTCTTGTCAAATGTTAAGGTGGTATTATTAAATAGGTGTATAATTGTTTGGTTGTCAAATGTTAAGGTGGTATTATTAAATAAGTGTATAATTGTTTTCTTGTCAAATGTTAAGGTGGTATTATAAAATAGGTGTATAATTGTTTTGTTGTCAAATGTTAAGGTGGTATTATTAAATAGGTGTATAATTGTTTTCTTGTCAAATGTTAAGGTGGTATTATTAAACAAGTGTATAATTGTTTGGTTGTCAAATGTTAAGGTGGTATTATTAAATAGGTGTATAATTGTTTTCTTGTCAAATGTTAAGGTGGTATTATTAAATAAGTGTATAATTGTTTTCTTGTCAAATGTTAAGGTGGTATTATAAAATAGGTGTATAATTGTTTTCTTGTCAAATGTTAAGGTGGTATTATTAAATAGGTGTATAATTGTTTGGTTGTCAAATGTTAAGGTGGTATTATTAAATAAGTGTATAATTGTTTTCTTGTCAAATGTTAAGGTGGTATTATAAAATAGGTGTATAATTGTTTTCTTGTCAAATGTTAAGGTGGTATTATTAAATAGGTGTATAATTGTTTTCTTGTCAAATGTTAAGGTGGTATTATTAAATAGGTGTATAATTGTTTGGTTGTCAAATGTTAAGGTGGTATTATTAAATAGGTGTATAATTGTTTTCTTGTCAAATGTTAAGGTGGTATTATTAAATAAGTGTATAATTGTTTGGTTGTCAAATGTTAAGGTGGTATTATTAAATAGTCGTATAATTATTTGGTTGTCAAATGTTAAGGTGGTATTATTAAATAAGTGTATAATTGTTTGGTTGTCAAATGTTAAGGTGGTATTATTAAATAAGTGTATAGTTGTTTTGTTGTCAAATGTTAAGGTGGTATTATTAAATAAGTGTATAATTGTTTGGTTGTCAAATGTTAAGGTGGTATTATTAAATAAGTGTATAATTGTTTTCTTGTCAAATGTTAAGGTGGTATTATAAAATAGGTGTATAATTGTTTTGTTGTCAAATGTTAAGGTGGTATTATTAAATAAGTGTATAATTGTTTTCTTGTCAAATGTTAAGGTGGTATTATTAAATAAGTGTATAATTGTTTTCTTGTCAAATGTTAAGGTGGTATTATTAAATAGGTGTATAATTGTTTTCTTGTCAAATGTTAAGGTGGTATTATTAAATAGGTGTATAATTGTTTTGTCAAATGTTAAGGTGGTATTATTAAATAGGTGTATGATTGTTTTCTTGTCAAATGTTAAGGTGGTATTATTAAATAAGTGTATAATTGTTTTGTTAAATGTAAAGGTTGTATTATTAAATAAGTGTATAATTGTTTTCTTGTCAAATGTTAAGGTGGTATTAGTAAATACGTATAATTGTCAGGCATTTTTTAAAAATCCCCATGTCAAAGGTTTGGGGGCCCTACTTCACGCTGCAAACTATATTTAGCATGAGTGCTGCCCTTCTTATTATTATTTAGCATGAGTGCTGCCCTTCTTATTATTATTTAGCATGAGTGCTGCCCTTCTTATTATTATTTAGCATGAGTGCTGCCCTTCTTATTAGCCAGGCAGTAATGAGACTCTTTCAGCCCTCAAAGCAAGCGAATGGCGCTGGGCTTTTTTTTTGGCTCATTTCAAGTATTGAGCTGTGTGAAACTGACCTGACCTTTTGTGTTCAATCATCCAAATAAAATAAGGCAGTTTGCTGATTAACATGGAGGGAAACTATATCAGTAGCTTTAAAAGTGACGGGCACGACTGTGAAAAATAAATACTTTAGAGCAAAAAACAATTTGAAATGTGGACTCGTCAGACCACAGAACACTTTTCCACTTTGCATCAGTCCATCTTAGATGAGCTCGGGCCCAGCGAAGCCGGCGGCGTTTCTGGGTGTTGTTGATAAATGGCTTTGGCTTTGCATAGTAGAGTTTTAACTTGCACTTACAGATGTAGCGACCAACTGTAATTACTGACAGTGGTTTTCTGAAGTGTTCCTGAGCCCATGTGGTGATATCCTTTACACACTGATGTCGCTTTTTGATGCAGTACCTCCTGAGGGATCGAAGTTCCATAATATCATGGCTTACGTGCAGTGATTTCTCCAGATTCTCTGAACCTTTTGATGATATTACGGAGCGTAGATGGTGAAATCCCTAAATTCCTTGCAATAGCTGGTTGAGAAATGTTGTTCTTAAACAATTTGCTCAGGCATTTGTTGACAAAGTGGTGACCCTCGCCCCGTCCTTGTTTGTGAACGACTGAGCATTTCATGGAAGCTGCTTTTATACACAATCATGGCACCCACCTGTTCCCAATTAGCCCGTTCACCTGTGGGATGTTCCAAATAAGTGTTTGATGTCCATTCCTCAACTTTATCAGTCTTTTTTGCCACCTGTGCCAGCTTTTCTGAAACATGTTGCAGCCATCAAATTCCAAATGAGCTAATATTTGCAAAAAATAACAAAGTTTTCCAGTGTGAACATGAAATATCTTGTCTTTGCAGTCTATTCAATTGAATATAAGTTGAAAAGGATTTGCAAATCATTGTATTCTGTTTTTTATTTACCATTTACACAACGTGACAACTTCACTGGTTTTGGGGTTTGAAGGATATGTACAAATATGATAGTAAAAGTGATATCAAAGAAGCAACCGGTGAAGTAAATATTAATAACACAGAAATGACAATGAACATTGGTATACTACAAATGGATCAATAAAATACCAATATAAATAGTACTATTGATAATGAATAATAACAATAATTACTAGAGATGTTTAATGCTTTAAAATGTCAGTATCGTTTTTTTATTATTATCGGTATCGTTTTTTTTTGTTTTTTGTTTTGTTTTTAATTAAATCAACATAAAACATAACAGTTAATTTTACTCATTTTCATTCATTACTAGTTTCTATGTAACTGTTTTTATATTGTTTTACTTTCTTTTTTATTCAATAATTTTTTTTAAATTTATTTATCTTATGTTATTTTATTAATATTTTAAAAAAGGACCTTATCTTCCCCATACCTGGTTGTCCAAATTAGGCATAATAATGTGTTAATTCCACGACTGTATACATCAGTATCGGTTGATATCAGTATCGGTAATTAAAGAGTTGGACAATATCGGAATATCGGATATCGGCAAAAAGCCATTATCGGACATCCCTAATTTTAACCATACAGTATATATAATAAGTAATTGAACACTACGGCCCCTGGTGTCTGTTGCCGTCATCTCCCTTAGTCAAACGCAACACCCTCCGCCCCCACTACTCCCCCCAACCCTGCCCACCTCAACCAATTTTTTATTTATTTATTTATATTATTTAATTAAATTTTTTTTTTTTTTAAAGGACCTTATCTTCACCATACCTGGTTGTCCAAATGAGGCATAATAATGTGTTCATTCCACGACTGTATGTATCAGTATCGGTTGATATCAGTATCGGTTAATATCGGTATCGGTAATTAAAGAGTTGGACAATATCAGAATATCGGATATCGGCAAAAAGCCATTATCGGACATCCCTAATTTTAACTATACAGTATATGTAATAAATAATTGAACACTACGCCCCCTGGTGTCTGTTGCCGTCATCTCCCTTAGTCAAACGCAACACCCTCCGCCCCCGCTACTCCCCCCCCAACCCTGCCCACCTCAACCAATTTTTTATTTATTTATTTATATTATTTAATAAAAAATTTTTTTTTTTAAAAGGACCTTATCTTCCCCATACCTGGTTGTCCAAATTAGGCATAATAATGTGTTAATTCCACGACTGTATGTATCAGAATGGGTTGATATCAGTATCGGTTGATATCGGTATCGGTAATTAAAGAGTTGGACAATATCGGAATATCGGATATCGGCAAAAAGCCATTATCGGACATCCCTAATTTTAACCATACAGTATATATAATAAATAATTGAACACTACGGCCCTGGTGTCTGTTGCCGTCATCTCCCTTAGTCAAACGCAACACCCTCCGCCCCCGCTACTCCCCCCCCAAACCCTGCCCACCTCAACCAATTTTTTATTTATTTATTTATATTATTTAATTAAATTTTTTTTTTTTTTAAAGGACCTTATCTTCCCCATACCTGGTTGTCCAAATTAGGCATAATAATGTGTTAATTGCACGACTGTATATATCAGTATCGGTTGATATCAGTATCGGTTGATATCGGTATCGGTAATTAAAGAGTTGGACAATATCGGAATATCGGATATCGGCAAAAAGCCATTATCGGACATCCCTAATTTTAACCATACAGTATATATAATAAGTAATTGAACACTACGGCCCCTGGTGTCTGTTGCCGTCATCTCCCTTAGTCAAACGCAACACCCTCCGCCCCCACTACTCCCCCCAACCCTGCCCATCTCAACCAATTTTTTATTTATTTATTTATATTATTTAATTAAATTTTTTTTTTTTTTAAAGGACCTTATCTTCACCATACCTGGTTGTCCAAATGAGGCATAATAATGTGTTCATTCCACGACTGTATGTATCAGTATCGGTTGATATCAGTATTGGTTAATATCGGTATCGGTAATTAAAGAGTTGGACAATATCAGAATATCGGATATCGGCAAAAAGCCATTATCGGACATCCCTAATTTTAACTATACAGTATATGTAATAAATAATTGAACACTACGCCCCCTGGTGTCTGTTGCCGTCATCTCCCTTAGTCAAACGCAACACCCTCCGCCCCCGCTACTCCCCCCAACCCTGCCCACCTCAACCAATTTTTTATTTATTTATTTATATTATTTAATTTAATTTTTTTTTTTTTTAAAGGACCTTATCTTCCCCATACCTGGTTGTCCAAATTAGGCATAATAATGTGTTAATTGCACGACTATATATATCAGAATGGGTTGATATCAGTATCGGTTGATATCAGTATCGGTTGATATCGGTATCGGTAATTAAAGAGTTCGACAATATCGGAATATCGGATATCGGCAAAAAGCCATTATCGGACATCCCTAATTTTAACTATACAGTATATATAATAAATAATTGAACACTACGGCCCCTGGTGTCTGTTGCCGTCATCTCCCTTAGTCAAACGCAACACCCTCCGCCCCCGCTACTCCCCCCCCAACCCTGCCCACCTCAACCAATTTTTTATTTATTTATTTATATTATTTAATTTAATTTTTTTTTTTTTTTAAAGGACCTTATCTTCACCATACCTGGTTGTCCAAATTAGGCATAATAATGTGTTAATTGCACGACTGTATATATCAGAATGGGTTGATATCAGTATCGGTTGATATCGGTATCGGTAATTAAAGAGTTGGACAATATCGGAATATCGGATATCGGCAAAAAGCCATTATCGGACATCCCTAATTTTAACTATACAGTATATATAATAAATAATTGAACACTACGCCCCCTGGTGTCTGTTGCCGTCATCTCCCTTAGTCAAACGCAACACCCTCCGCCCCCGCTACCCCCCCCCCAACCCTGCCCACCTCAACCAATTTTTTATTTATTTATTTATATTATTTTTTTAAATTTTGTTTTTTTTTAAAAGGACCTTATCTTCCCCATACCTGGTTGTCCAAATTAGGCATAATAATGTGTTAATTGCACGACTGCATATATCAGTATCGGTTGATATCAGTATCGGTTGATATCGGTATCTGTAATTAAAGAGTTGGACAATATCGGAATATCGGATATCGGCAAAAAGCCATTATCGGACATCCCTAATTTTAAGTATACAGTATATATAATAAATAATTGAACACTACGGCCCCTGGTGTCTGTTGCCGTCATCTCCCTTAGTCAAACGCAACACCCTCCGCCCCCGCTACCCCCCCCCCCCCAACCCTGCCCACCTCAACCGATTTTTTATTTATTTTTTCATATTATTTAATTTAATTTTTTTTTTTTTTTAAAGTACCTTATCTTCCCCATACCTGGTTGTCCAAATTAGGCATAATAATGTGTTACTTCCACAACTGTATATATCAGAATGGGTTGATATCAGTATCGGTTGATATCATTATCGGTAATTAAAGAGTTGGACAATATCGGAATATCGGATATCGGCAAAAAGCCATTATCGGACATCCCTAATTTTAACTATACAGTATATATAATAAATAATTGAACACTACGCCCCCTGGTGTCTGTTGCCGTCATCTCCCTTAGTCAAACGCAACACCCTCCGCCCCCGCTACTTTCCCCCCAACCCTGCCCACCTCAACCAATTTTTTATTTATTTATTTATATTATTTAATTACATTTTTTTTTTTTAAGGACCTTATCTTCCCCATACCTGGTTGTCCAAATTAGGCATAATAATGTGTTAATTGCACGACTGTACATATCAGTATCGGTTGATATCAGTATCGGTTGATATCGGTATCGGTAATTGAAGAGTTGGACAATATCGGCATATCGGATATCGGCAAAAAGCCATTATCGGACATCCCTAATTTTAACTATACAGTATATATAATAAATAATTGAACACTACGGCCCCTGGTGTCTGTTGCCGTCATCTCCCTTAGTCAAACGCAACACCCTCCGCCCCCGCTACTCCCCCCCCAACCCTGCCCACCTCAACCAATTTTTTATTTATTTATTTATATTATTTTATTTTATTTTTATTTTTTTAAAAGGACCTTATCTTCACCATACCTGGTTGTCCAAATTAGGCATAATAATGTGTTAATTCCACGACTGTATATATCAGTATCGGTTGATATCGGCATCGGTAATTAAAGAGTTGGACAATATCGGAATATCGGATATCGGCAAAAAGCCATTATCGGACATCCCTAATTTTAACTATACAGTATATATAATAAATAATTGAACACTACGGCCCTGGTGTCTGTTGCCGTCATCTCCCTTAGTCAAACGCAACACCCTCCGCCCCCGCTACTCCCCCCCAACCCTGCCCACCTCAACCAATTTTTTATTTATTTATTTATATTATTTAATTACATTTTTTTTTTTTAAAGGACCTTATCTTCCCCATACCTGGTTGTCCAAATTAGGCATAATAATGTGTTAATTGCACGACTGTACATATCAGTATCGGTTGATATCAGTATCGGTTGATATCGGTATCGGTAATTAAAGAGTTGGACAATATCGGCATATCGGATATCGGCAAAAAGCCATTATCGGACATCCCTAATTTTAAGTATACAGTATATATAATAAATAATTGAACACTACGGCCCCTGGTGTCTGTTGCCGTCATCTCCCTTAGTCAAACGCAACACCCTCCGCCCCCGCTACTCCCCCCCAACCCTGCCCACCTCAACCAATTTTTTATTTATTTATTTATATTATTTTATTTAATTTTTTTTTTTTAAAATGACCTTATCTTCACCATACCTGGTTGTCCAAATTAGGCATAATAATGTGTTAATTCCACGACTGTATATATCAGTATCGGTTGATATCGGCATCGGTAATTAAAGAGTTGGACAATATCGGAATATCGGATATCGGCAAAAAGCCATTATCGGACATCCCTAATTTTAACTATACAGTATATATAATAAATAATTGAACACTACGGCCCCTGGTGTCTGTTGCCGTCATCTCCCTTAGTCAAACGCAACACCCTCCGCCCCCGCTACTCCCCCCCCAACCCTGCCCACCTCAACCAATTTTTTATTTATTTATTTATATTATTTTATTTATATATATATTTTTAAAAGGACCTTATCTTCCCCATACCTGGTTGTCCAAATTAGGCATAATAATGTGTTCATTCCACGACTGCATATATCGGTATCGGTTGATATCGGTATCGGTAATTAAGAGGTGGACAATATCGGAATATCGGATATCGGCAAAAAAGCCATTATCGGACATCCCTAATAATTCCCTCTGTTATCATCAATACAATTGTTTCAAATAAACAATAAATATATGTAATGATAACTTGAAATACAAAAGAAAGCAGATAAATGGAGGGGAAGAAAGAGAAGCGAACTGTATTAACCTTGTAGATTGTTATAGCAATTATTGGTTAAGCTTCGTCAGTGTGTTGTGTGTTACCCAAAAAATGACAACACATGGAGCTGTTTGGCCACAATACCCAGCAATATGTTTGGAGGAGAAAAGGTGAGGCCTTTAATCCCAGGAACACCATTCATACCGTCAAGCATGGTGGTGGTAGTATTATGCTCTGGGCCTGTTTTTAGTAGACGGGACAATGAAAAAGGAGGATGACATTATGTTCTTTACAAGTGTATGTCAACTTTTGACCAGAATGTGTTTGAAGAGTTGGAGTGAGGATATTTCTGAACAAATGGTGGTTATTAGCGCCGAAGCCGCGGCTCTATGGCCAGTGAAGATGTGACTAAGAGAAGTGACAGAGAGATCATAGCTGCAGCTCGCCTCTAAATCACACGCTGCAACCTCAATCAAGACCTCCTAATTAGGGCCAATTAAGCAGTAATTGAGCAGGCCGACGAGGGAGAAGAGACAGCAGCCCAGCAGCTCTTTCTCTCTTTCCGTGTGTGTGTGTGTGTGTGTGTGTGTGTGTGTGTGTTCTTGTATTTCTACCCTTCTTGAGACATCAACAAGGAAAAGTAGCTTCCATATGAGGAGGTGTGAACAAGTGATGACATAAATCATGGTCCCAATACAGAAAACCATTGCATCTAATAGAGAATGTCTCATTTGCCCCCTGGTGGTGAAATCTATCAAAATTAGGGGGGGGGGGGGGGGTTCAAATTGACTGTGTGTCACTTTTAAAAGTGCTCCCCCTCTGGTCAACATATGAAATAACAAGTGTGCGTAAAAACTTGAAGTGCTCCCCCTCTGGCCAACATATGAAATAACAAGTGTGTGTAAAAACTTGAAATGCGCCCCCTTTGGCCGAAATTAATAAAATAAATATGTATATAGAGACATACTGTAATAACTTGAAGTAAATTAAAAAAAAAAACATTCAAAAAATAATAAATGAACTCAAAGCAGTCTTTTTCTCACAAAGTGTCGATTTTTTTTCCAATGAAATTGGGAACAATTTCTCATATTCCTTCTGTTTCTGTAATTTTGCAATATTTTCTCGTAAAATCATTACTTATTATTACCTTTTAATGACATTTGTCATAAAAAAACCCACTGACTTTTATCACAATATTGCCCATTTTGTTGTTCTTGTAAAACTGCAAAAAAAAAAATGGAGTAAAATTATGACTTTTGTCATCATTTTGCAAAGTAAAATTCAGATTATTATTATAATATTGCCAACATTTTTAAGTTTTCTTATTTATTTGTGACTTTTGTCGAGTAAAATGACGACACCTATTCATAAAAATGCCAACATTTTAAGCTTTTCTTGTAAATTTGCGACGGTCATTGAGTAAAACCCCAACTTTTATCATAATATTGCACAAATGTTCAGTTTTTCTTGTAAAATGTTGACTTGCGTTGAGTAAAATTCCGACTTTTATTATAATGCTGCCAAAATTCTAAGTTTTTCGTGTGAAATTGTAACCTTTTTCTTGTGAAATTGTGACCTTTTTCTTGGGAAATTCCAACTCATTTTTCACAACAAGCTTTTTTATATTTGCATAGTATGTATGTATTATTAATGTTGTAAATACACATCTTTATATATCTAGAAAGGCTGGTCCTAAAGAGGGAGGCTTTTTCCGGAAGTCTCAAGAAGGTAACAAATACAAGAAAGTGTGTGTGTGTGTGTGTGTGTGTGTGTGTGTGTGTGTTCTTGTATTTCTACCCTTCTTGAGACACCAACAAGGAAAAGTAGCTTCCATATGAGGAGGTGTGAACAAGTGATGACATAAATCATGGTCCCAATACGGAAAACCATTGCATCTAATAGAGAATGTCTCATTTGCTCCCTGGTGGTGAAATATATCAAAATTAG
>NC_084733.1:86968369-87018369 GCF_033978785.1 Entelurus aequoreus
TGAAATAAGCAGGGGCGTCCATGATAACGTCGCTTGGATGGCAACATATGTTGCTCCAAAACCTGTATGTACCTTTCAGCATTAATGGTGCCTTCACAGATGTGTAAGTTACCCATGTCTTGGGCACTAATACACCCCCATACCATCACACATGCTGGCTTTTACACTTTGCGCCTAGAACAATCCGGATGGTTCTTTTTCCTCTTTGTTCCGGAGGACACGACGTCCACAGTTTCCAAAAACAATTTCAGACCAGAGAACACTTTTCCACTTTGCATCAGTCCATCTTAGATGAGCTCGGGCCCAGCGAAGCCGGCGGCGTTTCTGGGTGTTGTTGATAAACGGGTTTGGCTTTGCACAGTAGAGTTTTAACTTGCACTTACAGATGTAGCGACCAACTGTAGTTACTGACAGTGGTTTTCTGAAGTGTGACATTTGTCATATAAAATTCTGACTTTTATCACAATATTGCCAATTTTTTTTGTTGTTCTTGTAAAATAGTGACATTTTTTGAGTAAAATTATGACTTTTGTCATAATTTTGCCAAGTAAAATTCCGATTATTATTATAATATTGCCAACATTTTAAAGTTTTCTTATAAAATTGTGACTTTTGTCGAGCAAAATTACGACTCCTTTCATAAGATTGTCAAAATGTTAAGCTTTTCTTGTAAAATTGCGACTGTTATCGAGGAAAACTCCAACTTTTATCATAATATTGCACAAATGTTCAGTTTTTCTTGTAAAATGTTGACTTGTGTTGAGTAAAATTCCGACTTTTATTCTAACACTGCCAAAATTCAAAGTTTTTCTTGTGAAATTGTGACCTTTTCCTTGTGAAATTCCAACTCATTTTTCACAACAACTTGTTTTATATTTGCATAGTATGTATATATTATTAATGTTGTAAATACACATCTTTATATATCTAGAAGGGCTGGTCCTAAAGAGGGAGGCATTTTTCGCAGGTCTCAAAAAGGTAACAAATACAGTACCCGCACTCTTTTACTATGACGCCACGCTGTTGTAACACGTGGCTTGGCATTGTCTTGCTGAAATAAGCAGGGGCGTCCATGATAACGTTGCTTCGATGGCAACATATGTTGCTCCAAAACCTGTATGTACCTTTCAGCATTAATGGTGCCTTCACAGATGTGTAAGTTACCCATGTCTTGGGCACTAATACACCCCCCATACCATCTTTTACACTTTGCGCCTAGAACAATCCGGATGGTTCTTTTCCTCTTTGGTCCGGAGAACATGACGTCCACAGTTTCCAAAAACAATTTGAAATGTGGACTCGTCAGACCACAGAACACTTTTCCACTTTGCATCAGTCCATCTTAGATGAGCTCGGGCCCAGCGAAGCTGACAGTGTTTCTGGGTGTTGTTGATAAACGGGTTTGGCTTTGCATAGTAGAGTTTTAACTTGCACTTACAGATGTAGCGACCAACTGTAGTTACTGACAGTGGTTTTTCTGAAGTGTGACATTTGTCATATAAAATTCTGACTTTTATCACAATATTGCCAATTTTTTTTGTTGTTCTTGTAAAATAGTGACATTTTTTGAGTAAAATTCCGACTTTTATTATAACATTGCCAAAATTCAAAGTTTTTCTTGTGAAATTGTGACCTTTTTCTTGTGAAATTCCAACTCATTTTTCACAACAAGCTTTTTTATATTTGCATAGTATGTATATATTATTAATGTTGTAAATACACATCTTTATATATCTAGAAAGGCTGGTCCTAAAGAGGGAGGCATTTTTCAGAGGTCTCAAGAAGGTAAGAAATACAGTACCTGCGCTCTTTTACTATGACGCCACACTGTTGTAATACGTGGTTTGGCATTGTCTTGCTGAAATAAGCAGGGGCGTCCATGATAACATCGCTTGGATGGCAACATATGTCGCTCCAAAAGCTGTATGTACCTTTCAGCATTAATGGTGCCTTCACAGATGTGTAAGTTACCCATGCCTTGGGCACTAATACACCCCCATACCATCACACATGCTGGCTTTTACACTTTGCGCCTAGAACATTCTGGATGGTTCTTTTTCCTCTTTGTTCCGGAGGACACGACGTCCACAGTTTCCAAAAACAATTTGAAATGTGGACTCGTCAGACCACAGAACACTTTTCCACTTTGCATCAGTCCATCTTAGATGAGCTCGGGCCCAGCGAAGCCGACGGCGTTTCTGGGTGTTGTTGATAAACGGGTTTGGCTTTGCATAGTAGAGTTTTAACTTGCACTTACAGATGTAGCGACCAACTGTAGTTACTGACAGTGGTTTTTCTTAAGTGTGACATTTGTCATATAAAATTCTGACTTTTATCACAATATTGCCAATTTTTTTAGTGACATTTTTTGAGTAAAATTATGACTTTTGTCATCATTTTGCCGAGTAAAATTCCGATTATTATTATAATATTGACAAAATTTTAAAGTTTTCTTATAAAATTGTGACTTCTGTCGAGTAAAATTACGACTCCTTTCATAAGATTGTCAAAATGTTAAGCTTTTCTTGTAAAATTGCGACTGTTATTGAGTAAAATTCCAACTTTTGTCATAATATTGCACAAATGTTCAGCTTTTCTTGTAAAATGTTGACTTGTGTTGAGTAAAATTCCGACTTTTAGTATAACAATTTGAAATGTGGACTCGTCAGACCACAGAACACTTTTCCACTTTGCATCAGTCCATTTTAAAAGAGCTTGGGCCCAGCGAAGCCGGCGGCGTTTCTGGGTGTTGTTGATAAATGGCTTTGGCTTTGCATAGTAGAGTTTTAACTTGCACTTACAGATGTAGCGACCAACTGTAGTTACTGACAGTGGTTTTTCTGAAGTGTGACATTTGTCATACAAAATTCTGACTTTTATCACAATATTGCCAATTTTTTTACTGACATTTTTTGAGTAAAATTATGACTTTTGTCATCATTTTGCCAAGTAAAATTCCAATTATTATTATAACATTGCCAACATTTTAAAGTTTTCTTATAAAATTGTGACTTTTGTCGAGTACAATTACGACTCCTTTCATAAGATTGTCAAAATGTTAAGCTTTTCTTGTAAAATTGCGACTGTTATTGAGTAAAATTCCAACTTTTATCATAATATTGCACAAATGTTCATCTTTTCTTGTAAAATGTTGACTTGTGTTGAGTAAAATTCCGACTTTTAGTATAACAATTTGAAATGTGGACTCGTCAGACCACAGAACACTTTTCCACTTTGCATCAGTCCATTTTAAAAGAGCTCGGGCCCAGCGAAGCCGGCGGCGTTTCTGGGTGTTGTTGATAAATGGCTTTGGCTTTGCATAGTAGAGTTTTAACTTGCACTTACAGATGTAGCGACCAACTGTAGTCACTGACAGTGGTTTTTCTGAAGTGTTCCTGAGCCCACGTGGTGATATCCTTTACACACTGATGTCGCTTTTTGATGCAGTACCGCCTGAGGGATCCAAGGTCCGTAATATCATCGCTTACGTGCAGTGATTTCTCCAGATTCTCTGAACCTTTTGATGATATTACGGAGCGTAGATGGTGAAATCCCTAAATTCCTTGCAAAAGCTGGTTGAGAAATGTTGGACGATTTCCTCACGCGTTTGTTGACAAAGTGGTGACCCCTCGCCCCGTCCTTGTTTGTGAATGACTCGGCATTTCACGGAAGCTGCTTTTTTACCCAATCATGGCACCCACCTGTTCCCAATTAGCCCGTTCACCTGCGGTATCTTCCAAATAAGTGTTTAATGAGCATTCCTCAACTTTCTCTGTCTTTTTTGCCACTTGTGCCAGCTTTTTTTGAACAAATCATTGTATTCTGTTTTTATTCAACATTTACACAACGTGATCACTGGTTTTGTACATAAATAGCCCAGTACAGATTCATGGTTTGTCGTTACTGGGGTTTTTTTCCAGTAAAAACATGTGAAATTAGTAAAGCAAACATGTGCAGCTCTTCATTTCCTGCGTTAATGCTATCACACTGCCCGATTGGAGGTTTGATAACATCATTAGAAGCGATTAATGAGCCCGAAGTCGGCAGCTAATGAGACGTCAGGACCGGGGCGAGGATGGACACGTGAATTCATGATGTTAGTCATGTTCTACTCCGGACACAATGCGACAATAGCCGGAGCGTGCGATACCCCGCAGAAGCCGGCGAGACGATGTAGCGTGAATTAAAAATTAATTAGGTCGTTGTCGCTTTCTCGTCGAAGGTTATTGCCTCGTTTTCCCGGGAGCTGTGGCGTTTGGAAGGGAAGAAAAGGAAGAGAGGGACTTTATGAGGCTGTCTGCGCAGGTTGATGACTGTGGAGAAGAGGACCGAACGCAGCGTTGATGGGATGTGTCGTGCTGCTGTGATCACTTCAGGCTGTGAGAGTACTTGCCTGCGAGAGATAATATAACAGAGATACTTCACTGACACTTTGGTAGTTTGAAGTGGACATTCTAATTAGGACTGTTATAATATGACAGAACGGTTGGAATCCATCCATCTTCTTCCGGGTCGCGGGGGCAGCAGCCTAAGCAGGGAAACCCAGACTCCCCTCTCCCCAGCCACTTCATCCAGCTCCTCCCGGGGGATCCCGAGGCGTTCCCAGGCCAGCCGGGAGACATAGTCTTCCCAACGTGTCCTGGGTTTTCCCCCGTGGCCTCCTACCGGTCGGACGTGCCCGAAACAGCTCCCTAGGGAGGCGTTCGGGTGGCATCCTGACCAGATGCCCGAACCACCTCATCTGGCTCCTCTCCATGTGGAGGAGCAGCGACTTTGGTTTGAGTTCCCCCCGGATGACAGAGCTTCTCACCCTATCTCTAAGGGAGAGACCCGCCACCCGGCGGAGGAAACTCATTTCATTGTACCCGTGATCTTGTCCTTTCGGTCATAACCCAAAGCTCATGACCATAGGTGAGGATGGGAACGTAGATCTCGGTCATAACCCAAAGCTCATGACCATAGGTGAGGATGGGAAGGTAGATCTCGGTCATAACCCAAAGCTCATGACCATAGGTGAGGATGGGAACGTAGATCTCGGTCATAACCCAAAGCTCATGACCATAGGTGAGGATGGGAACGTAGATCTCGGTCATAACCCAAAGCTCATGACCATAGGTGAGGATGGGAACGTAGATCTCGGTCATAACCCAAAGCTCATGACCATAGGTGAGGATGGGAACGTAGATCTCGGTCATAACCCAAAGCTCATGACCATAGGTGAGGATGGGAACGTAGATCTCGGTCATAACCCAAAGCTCATGACCATAGGTGAGGATGGGAACGTAGATCTCGGTCATAACCCAAAGCTCATGACCATAGGTGAGGATGGGAACCTAGATCTCGGTCATAACCCAAAGCTCATGACCATAGGTGAGGATGGGAACGTAGATCTCGGTCATAACCCAAAGCTCATGACCATAGGTGAGGATGGGAACGTAGATCTCGGTCATAACCCAAAGCTCATGACCATAGGTGAGGATGGGAACGTAGATCTCGGTCATAACCCAAAGCTCATGACCATAGGTGAGGATGGGAACGTAGATCTCTGTCATAACCCAAAGCTCATGACCATAGGTGAGGATGGGAACGTAGATCTCGGTCATAACCCAAAGCTCATGACCATAGGTGAGGATGGGAACGTAGATCTCGGTCATAACCCAAAGCTCATGACCATAGGTGAGGATGGGAACGTAGATCTCGGTCATAACCCAAAGCTCATGACCATAGGTGAGGATGGGAACGTAGATCTCGGTCATAACCCAAAGCTCATGACCATAGGTGAGGATGGGAACGTAGATCTCGGTCATAACCCAAAGCTCATGACCATAGGTGAGGATGGGAACGTAGATCTCGGTCATAACCCAAAGCTCATGACCATAGGTGAGGATGGGAACGTAGATCTCGGTCATAACCCAAAGCTCATGACCATAGGTGAGGATGGGAACGTAGATCTCGGTCATAACCCAAAGCTCATGACCATAGGTGAGGATGGGAACGTAGATCTCGGTCATAACCCAAAGCTCATGACCATAGGTGAGGATGGGAACGTAGATCTCGGTCATAACCCAAAGCTCATGACCATAGGTGAGGATGGGAACGTAGATCTCGGTCATAACCCAAAGCTCATGACCATAGGTGAGGATGGGAACGTAGATCTCGGTCATAACCCAAAGCTCATGACCATAGGTGAGGATGGGAACGTAGATCTCGGTCATAACCCAAAGCTCACGACCATAGGTGAGGATGGGAACGTAGATCTCTGTCATAACCCAAAGCTCACGACCATAGGTGAGGATGGGAACGTAGATCTCGGTCATAACCCAAAGCTCACGACCATAGGTGAGGATGGGAACGTAGATCTCGGTCATAACCCAAAGCTCACGACCATAGGTGAGGATGGGAACGTAGATCTCGGTCATAACCCAAAGCTCACGACCATAGGTGAGGATGGGAACGTAGATCTCGGTCATAACCCAAAGCTCACGACCATAGGTGAGGATGGGAACGTAGATCTCGGTCATAACCCAAAGCTCACGACCATAGGTGAGGATGGGAACGTAGATCTCGGTCATAACCCAAAGCTCATGACCATAGGTGAGGATGGGAACGTAGATCTCGGTCATAACCCAAAGCTCATGACCATAGGTGAGGATGGGAACGTAGATCTCGGTCATAACCCAAAGCTCATGACCATAGGTGAGGATGGGAACGTAGATCTCGGTCATAACCCAAAGCTCATGACCATAGGTGAGGATGGGAACGTAGATCTCGGTCATAACCCAAAGCTCATGACCATAGGTGAGGATGGGAACGTAGATCTCGGTCATAACCCAAAGCTCATGACCATAGGTGAGGATGGGAACGTAGATCTCGGTCATAACCCAAAGCTCATGACCATAGGTGAGGATGGGAACGTAGATCTCGGTCATAACCCAAAGCTCCTGACCATAGGTGAGGATGGGAACGTAGATCTCGGTCATAACCCAAAGCTCATGACCATAGGTGAGGATGGGAACGTAGATCTCGGTCATAACCCAAAGCTCATGACCATAGGTGAGGATGGGAACGTAGATCTCGTTCATAACCCAAAGCTCATGACCATAGGTGAGGATGGGAACGTAGATCTCGGTCATAACCCAAAGCTCATGACCATAGGTGAGGATGGGAACGTAGATCTCGGTCATAACCCAAAGCTCATGACCATAGGTGAGGATGGGAACGTAGATCTCGGTCATAACCCAAAGCTCATGACCATAGGTGAGGATGGGAACGTAGATCTCGGTCATAACCCAAAGCTCATGACCATAGGTGAGGATGGGAACGTAGATCTCTGTCATAACCCAAAGCTCATGACCATAGGTGAGGATGGGAACGTAGATCTCGGTCATAACCCAAAGCTCATGACCATAGGTGAGGATGGGAACGTAGATCTCGTTCATAACCCAAAGCTCATGACCATAGGTGAGGATGGGAACGTAGATCTCGGTCATAACCCAAAGCTCATGACCATAGGTGAGGATGGGAACGTAGATCTCGGTCATAACCCAAAGCTCATGACCATAGGTGAGGATGGGAACGTAGATCTCGGTCATAACCCAAAGCTCATGACCATAGGTGAGGATGGGAACGTAGATCTCGGTCATAACCCAAAGCTCATGACCATAGGTGAGGATGGGAACGTAGATCTCGGTCATAACCCAAAGCTCATGACCATAGGTGAGGATGGGAACGTAGATCTCGGTCATAACCCAAAGCTCATGACCATAGGTGAGGATGGGAACGTAGATCTCGGTCATAACCCAAAGCTCATGACCATAGGTGAGGATGGGAACGTAGATCTCGGTCATAACCCAAAGCTCATGACCATAGGTGAGGATGGGAACGTAGATCGACCGGTAAATTGAGAGCTTTGCCTTCCGGCTCAGCTCCTTCTTCACCACAACGGATCGATACAGCGTCCGCATTACTGAAGACGCCGCACCGATCTGCCTATCGATCTCACCATCCACTCTTCCCCTCACTCGTGAACAAGACTCCGAGGTACTTGAACTCCTCCACTTGGGGCAGGGTCTCCTCCCCATCCCGGAGATGGCACTCCACCCTTTTCCGGGTGAGAACCATGGACTCGGACTTTAGGTGCCGATTCCCATCCCAGTCGCTATCCCGACAAAAATGGCTTTCAAAATATTTGGTGCCATATTTTTTCCATACCTTTTGTACCTCTGGTTGCAGACCCGGTCGGCTCAAACACTTGGTGGGGAAAGAAGCACTCATGCAGCACTCATCGTGGACTCAGTCGGACTGCCTCTAGATCAGGGGTGTCAAACTCATACACTATATTGCTAAAAGTATATGGCCACCAGTGTTGGGACTAACGCATTACTTTGTTACATTCAGTAACTCAGTTACCGTTACTACATGATGCGTTACTGCGTGATTTTACGTTATTTTTTATGTAGTATCTTCTAGAAACAGAAGATCGGAATGTGTTTTATTGGAGAGTTGCGGTGTCGTCCTTCTGATTCTTCCTGTGTCACAAGGGAGAGAAGAGGCACGGTGTGTGTGAGTGGGGCGTGGGGCGTGTCTGTGTTTACTAACAAGACCTCATGGCGAAGCCGAAGCCGAGTTTTTTAACATGGAGATATTCTCACTACTTTTCTTTTGTCGAGCACAAAGAAAAGAACATTTTAGTTAAATGTAAGTTGTGTCTTGGATCAAAGATCCTATCTACTGCCCAAAACAGCAATTCAAATCTGCTGAAACAGCTACAAAAGCAACATGCTTCGACGAAGCTAGTAAAGAGAGACACACTTCACCTCCACCTGACCACCTCCACCTAGGGACTGCTAGCCAGGACAACATTGATAGAGCCATTGCAGCGTATGTGCTAGAAGACATGCAGGCTATTTCGACAGTGGAGTCACCCGATTTCTGGCAGCTAATTAGCATGATAGCGGCGTCAAACAGCAAACATTTTCCACGTACCTGGACACAGTGGACAAGTGAGTACATAAACATGGAAAGCGAGCTAAAGAAAACTATCCGAACTCTGCCTCTGCTCATCATTCAGCACTGAAGGTACACACACTCTGTCAATTCTCTCATATACTCTTTCATTCTAGACTTCTAGAGTGTTTAATTATCACATCACTCTAAATGTATAAACTATAAAGTTCACAAACATAAAGAGGGATCCTAGTGGGCCAGGCCAATCTTTCCTTATCTCTAAACTAAAACTGGGGAAATGCGTAGAGTGTTCTGGGCTTCAGTACAGTGTTGATCTCCTAAAGACATGATTTTATTTCACAATTCCTTGAGAGAAAAAAATGCCTGGTTAGGTTTTGTGTATGTCCCGTGTGCCTTCCTTGGGTGAAGCCAGGTTTACAGCTATGTCGTTATTATGCTGTTTGTTACTTAGGTATGTTATGTTGCAGCTATTTAAAATAGTTTTTTCAATTTGTTCTGGCCTGAAATAATTTGGCCCTTTGAAACATATCTTTGTGTTTGTGTGTTGTATGTAGAGCACATTGCTTAGCAGAGTTCAGTGATGCAAATGCATGTCAAGTTGATCAACACATTGTATTATTCTCCAGTGCAATAACAGCACTGACATGAAGGCTAAAAGGGCATTAATGGGAGCCTTAAAAAAAAGAAGAAAAAAAGAAGTAACTAAATAGTTACTTTTCACAGTAACTCATTACTTTTTGGTGTAAGTAACTGAGTTAGTAACTGAGTTACTTTTGAAATAAAGTAACTAGTTACTGGTTTTCAGTAACTAACCCAACACAGTTTATATATGAAAAAGATCAAAAATAGACCATTCATCAGCAGTGCGTTTTATAATCTGATGCACTTTATATGTGAAAAAAGATCAAAAATAGACCATTCGTCGGCAGTGCCCCTTATAATCCGGTGCGCCTTATGTATGAAAAAGATCAAAAATAGACCATTCGTCTGCAGTGCACCTTATAATCCGGTGCGCTTTATATATGAAAACAGATCAAAAATAGACCATTCATCAGCAGTGTGCTTTATAATCCGGTGCAATTTATATATGAAAAATATCAAAAATAGACCATTCATCGGCAGTGGGCTTTATAATCCGGTGCAATTTATATATGAAAAATATCAAAAATAGACCATTCATCGGCAGTGCGCCTTATAATCCAGTGCGCCTTATATATGAAAACAGATCAGAAATAGACCATTCATCGGCAGTGCCCTTTATAATCCAGTGCGCCTTATATATGAAAAAGATTAAAAAAAAGACCATTCATCAGCAGTGCGATTTATATATGAAAAAGTTCAAAAATAGACCATTCATCGGCAGTGCGCCTTATATATGAAAAAATGTTTTTTTTAAAAAAACCATTCATCGGCAGTGCACTTTATAATCCGGTGCACCTTATATATGAAAACGATCAAAAATAGACCATTCATCGGCAGTGCGATTTATATATGAAAAATATCAAATGTAGACCATTCATCGGCAGTGCGCCTTATAATCCGGTGCGCCTTATATATGAAAAAAGATTTAAAAAAAAAAAAAAAACATTCATCGGCAGTGCACTTTATAATCCGGTGCACTTTATATATGAAAAAGTGCACTTTATACATGAAAAAGATAAAAAAATAGACCATTCATCGGCAGTGCGATTTATATATGAAAAAGATCAAATATAGACCATTCATCAGCAGTGCGCCTTATAATCCGGTGCGCTTTATATATCAATCAATCAATCAATCAATGTTTATTTATATAGCCCTAAATCACAAGTGTCTCAAAGGGCTGTACAAGCCACAACGACATGAAAAAAGATTTGGAAAAAAAAAAAAAAACATTCATCGGCAGTGCACTTTATAATCCGGTGCACTTTATATATGAAAAAGATCAAAAATAGACCATTCATCTGCAGTGCGATTTATATATGAAAAAGATCAAATATAGACAATTCATCGGCAGTGCGCCTTATAATCCAGTGCGCCTTATATATGAAAAATATCGCAAATAGACCATCCTTCGCAGTGCGTTTTATAATCCGGTGCGCCTTATATATGAAAACAGATCAAAAATAGACCATTCATCGGCAGTGCCCTTTATAATCCAGTGCGCCTTATATATGAAACAATTTTTATTTTTTAAATTACCATTCATCGGCAGTGCGCTTTATAATCTGGTGCACCTTATATATGAAAAAGATTAAAAAAAAGACCATTCATCGGCAGTGCGATTTATATATGAAAAAGTTCAAAAATAGACCATTCATCGGCAGTGCGCCTTATATATGAAAAAATGTTTTTTTTAAAAAAAACATTCATCGGCAGTGCACTTTATAATCCGGTGCACCTTATATATGAAAAAGATCAAAAATAGACCATTCATCGGCAGTGCGATTTATATATGAAAAATATCAAATGTAGACCATTCATCGGCAGTGCGCCTTATAATCCGGTGCGCCTTATATATGAAAAAAGATTTTAAAAAAAAAAACATTCATCGGCAGTGCACTTTATAATCCGGTGCACTTTATATATGAAAAAGTGCACTTTATATATGAAAAAGATAAAAAATAGACCATTCATCGGCAGTGCGATTTATATATGAAAAAGATCAAATATAGACCATTCATCAGCAGTGCGCCTTATAATCCGGTGCGCCTTATATATCAATCAATCAATCAATCAATGTTTATTTATATAGCCCTAAATCACAAGTGTCTCAAAGGGCTGTACAAGCCACAACGACATGAAAAAAGATTTGGAAAAAAAAACCAAAACATTCATCGGCAGTGCACTTTATAATCCGGTGCACTTTATATATGAAAAAGATCAAAAATAGACCATTCATCGACAGTGCGATTTATATATGAAAAAGATCAAATATAGACCATTCATCAGCAGTGCGCCTTATAATCCGGTGCGTCTTATATATGAAAAAAAGATTTAAAAAAAAAAAAAAAAAATTCATCGGCAGTGCACTTTATAATCCGGTGCACTTTGTATATGAAAAAGATCAAAAATAGACCATTCATCGGCAGTGCGATTTATATATGAAAAAGATCAAATATAGACCATTCATCAGCAGTGCGCCTTATAATCCGGTGCGTCTTATATATGAAAAAAAGATTTAAAAAAAATAATAATAATAATAATCGGCAGTGCGCTTTATAATCCGGTGCACTTTATATATGAAAAAGATTTTAAAAAAAGACCATTCTTTGAGAGTACGATTTATATATGAAAAAGATCAAAAATAGACCATTCATCGGCAGTGCGATTTATATATGAAAAAGATCAATAATAGACCATTCATCGGCAGTGCGCTTTATAATCCGGTGCGCCTTATATATGAAAACTTTTTTTTTTTTAAATTACCATTCATCGGCAGTGCGCTTTATAATCCAGTGCACCTTATATATGAAAAATATCAAAAATAGACCATTCATCGGCAGTGCGCCTTATAATCCGGTGTGCCTTATACATGAAAACAGATCAAAAATAGACCATTCATCGGCAGTGCGCTTTATAATCCGGTGCGCCTTATATATGAAAAAACATTTTTTTAAAATTACGATTCATCGGCAGTGCGCTTTATAATCCGGTGCACCTTATATATGAAAAATATCAAAAATTGACCATTCATCGGCAGTGCGCCTTATAGTCCGGTGCGCCTTATATATGAAAAAAGTACAAAAATAGACCATTCATCGGCAGTGCGCCTTATAATCCGGTGCATTCTATCAATCAATCAATCAATCAATCAATCAATCAATCAATCAATCAATCAATCAATCAATCAATCAATCAATCAATCAATCAATCAATCAATCAATGTTTATTTATATAGCCCTAAATCACAAGTGTCTCAAAGGGCTGTACAAGCCACAACGACATCCTCGGTACAGAGCCCACATACGGGCAAGGAAAACTCACCTATCTATGGTCCTGAAAATACGGTATATTATTTCTAGGTGTTGGCGGGCCACGTTATATGATGTGACGGGCCAGATCTGGCCCCCAGGCCTTAGGTTTGACACCTTGGCCTCTTTCCTGAAAGCCTGACCTCGTTCTAGCGCCACATCCGTTTATTTAGCTCCCGAGGACGCAGCGAAGGAGGATGCAAGGCACGGATTCGGATCCTCACACATCCTTGTTATGCACTCCAAAATAACAATAATGTTCATTTTATTTGACTCATACTGTAGTTCTATGTTCTATTTTGTTCAACACAGTGTCATTATTTTTGTTGAGCCGAGAACCGTTTTGACACAAATACCCGAATAAAAGTGTGAAAAAAAACTTAAATTTGAGGTCCGTAGACTTACTCACGCAAACCACCAGGTGGTGCCAATTGTTTTTGGAAACTGTGGACGTCGCGTCCTCCGGAAAACGTGTTCATTTACTGTTAATATGTGGTTATTGTTATGTTTAGGAGGGAGTATAGGCGGCACAGACCACAAGGGGGCGTAGTAAGCTCAATGATTTATGATATATATGCACTATATGTATACAAACAATACTAATAATATCAACTAGAGAATGGAGTGTGACAAATCCAAAAGGGGTGTATGGTGTGAGACTATGTGTAGGTATTAATGAGCGGGTTACCGGGAGTGTTGAGCGAGAGAGGCGGAAGTCCCGATGGGCAAAGGCAGGCTCGGGTGTCCGTGAGACAGGCAGGTTGTCGGAAGTTATATAGCGAGGCGTCAAAAAGGGTCCGCGTCCAAGCAGGGGTCGAGGATCGAGGGAGGCAGTCCAAAGTCCAAAGGAGGGGTCGAGGCACACAGCTCGATCACGGGAGACACAGGAAGCACTGTGGGAAACACAAGGGACATAAGACACGGGAACTGGGAAGCCACAGAGAGAGATCAAGTACGCGGGAGGGAAGCCACGAGGAGTTAACTACGTTCCGGCGCAGGATTTCACCATCTACTGTCCGTAAAATCATCAAAAGGTTCAGAGAATGTGGAGAATTCACTGCACGTAAGCGATGATATTACGAACCTTCGATCCCTCAGGCGGTACTGCATCAGAAAGCGACATCAGTGTGTAAAGGATATCACCACATGGGCTCAAGTACACTTCATAAAACCACTGTCAGTAACTATAGTTGGTCGCTACATATGTAAGTGCAAGTTAAAACTCCACTATGCAAAGCGAAAGCCGTTTATCAACAACACCCAGAAACGCCGCCGGCTTCGCTGGGCCCGAGCTCATCTAAGATGGACTAAGGCAGTCCAAAGTCCAAAGGGGAGTCGAGGCACACGGCTCGATCACGGGAGACACGGGAAGCACTGTGGGAAACACAAGGGACATAAGACACGGGAACTGGGAAGCCACAGAGAGAGAGATCAAGTACGCGGGAGGGAAGCCAGAGACGGGATGCTTACTACGAGGAGTTAACTACGTTCCGGCCCAAGATTTCACCATCTACGGTCCGTAAAATCATCAAAAGGTTCAGAGAATCTGGAGAAATCACTGCATGTAAGCGATGATATTACGGACCTTCGATCCCTCAGGTGGTACTGCATCAAAAAGCGACCTCAGTGTGTAAAGGATATCACCACATGGGCTCAGGTACACTTCATAAAACCACTGTCAGTAACTATAGTTGGTCGCTACATATGTAAGTGCAAGTTAAAACTCCACTATGCAAAGCGAAAGCCGTTTATCAACAACATCCAGAAATGCCGCCGGCTTCGCTGGGCCTGAGCTCATCTAAGATGGACTAAGGCAGTCCAAAGTCCAAAGGGGAGTCGAGGCACACAGCTCGATCACGGGAGACACGGGAAGCACTGTGGGAAACACAAGGGACATAAGACACGGGAACTGGGAAGCCACAGAGAGGGATCAAGTACGCGGGAGGGAAGCCACGAGGAGTTAACTACGTTCCGGCGCAGGATTTCACCATCTACGGTCCGTAAAATCATCAAAAGGTTCAGAGAATCTGGAGAAATCACTGCACGTAAGCGATGATATTACGGACCTTCGATACCTCAGGTGGTACTGCATCAAAAAGCGACCTCAGTGTGTAAAGGATATCACCACATGGGCTCAGGTACACTTCATAAAACCACTGTCCGTAACTATAGTTGGTCGCTACATATTAAAGTGCAAGTTAAAACTCCACTATGCACAGCGAAAGCCGTTTATCAACAACACCCAGAAACGCCGCCGGCTTCGCTGGGCCCGAGCTCATCTAAGATGGACTAAGGCAGTCCAAAGTCCAAAGGGGAGTCGAGGCACACAGCTCGATCACGCGAGACACGGGAAGCACTGTGGGAAACACAAGGGACATAAGACACGGGAACTGGGAAGCCACAGAGAGAGAGAGATCAAGTACGCGGGAGGGAAGCCAGAGACGGGATGCTTACTACGAGGAGTTAACTACGTTCCGGCCCAGGATTTCACCATCTACGCTCTGTAAAATCATCAAAAGGTTCAGAGAATCTGGAGAAATCACTGCACGTAAGCGATGATATTACGGACCTTCGATCTCTCAGGTGGTACTGCATCAAAAGCGACATCAGTGTGTAAAGGATATCACCACATGGGCTCAGGGACACTTCATAAAACCACTGTCAGTAACTATAGTTGGTCGCTACATCTGTAAGTGCAAGTTCAAACTCTACTATGCAAAGCGAAAGCCGTTTATCAACAACACCCAGAAACGCCGACTGAAAAAATATTAAGTTTCTCAGTTGGAACATGAAATATCTTGTCTTTGCAGTCTATTCAATTGAATATAAGTTGAAAAGGGTTTGCAAATCATTGTATTCTGTTTTTATTTACCATTTACACAACGTGACAACTTCACCGGTTTTGGGGGTTTGTACGTGCAAAACCAACAGGAAGTGCCAAATGACATCTCCCTTTGGCAAGTTGGAGCTATTCGTCCTGTCAATCACACTAACACACATCAGTGACTGCAGCAGTGACACAGAAATATCAATCACCGTATAAAAGTGTTGTGTTAACACGTTAGCAAACAACAGGAGTTTTTAAGGTGATTAATGAAACTGTCCGGCAGCTTAGAAATATGATCAATGAAATCTGATGAATGGCATCTCCAATATATTTGCCCCAAAACAGGTTGAAAAAAAATGTGTTGGATGAGACGCGTGCAGTAGATCCAAACTAGGGTTGTATCGTATACCGATACTAGTATAGTACCGCGATACTATTGTATCATATTCTGTACTATACCACCTCTAAAAAGTACCGGTCCCCGCCTCCCCCCTTTTTTTTTAACAGGCATGACGACATTGCTGGTTTTACGAGCAGACGAGCATGTTCGGCAGCGCACACACACAGAGTACTTACAAACAGACACAGTGTGTAGACAGAAAAGGGAGAACGGACGCATTTTGGTGTAAAAAAATAACGATAAAGGTGAAGTTATAACACTGAAACGCCCTCAGGAAGAGGTGCTGTTAAGTGGCTAAAGTCCATCCGCAGTTTGCAGTGTTTTAGCTACTTCTAAATCACTAATCCTCGCCTCCGTGGCGACAGATAAAGTACGTTTCTTCCAAGTACATTATCACTGGAGGACGAGGAATAGCTAAACATGCTCCACTACACACCGTAGCACACCGGCGTCACAATGTAAACAAACGCCATTGGTGGATCTACACCTGACATCCACTGTAATGATACCGAGTACAGGAGCGTATCTAGTCGATACTACGATTACATAGAGATTTTTTACCGTCACAAAATCATTTTTCCTATTTAAAAAAAATTCATATTATGTTTAGGAACTCAGGAAAAATGTCCACATGAGGACTTTGAATATGACCAATGTTGTCACGGCGCATGCGCAATCCCTCATCGCGGCTGCAGGCAATCAGCAATCAGCGCACCTGGGTCTGATGAGGGCAGACGGCATAAAGACCAAGGACCCGACAATCCAGTGTCGGAACGTAGTTCACTCTTTGTCGTCTCTGGCTTCCCTCCTCTTTACCTGCTCTCTCTGTGCTTTCCCTCTGCCCGTGTCTGTCCTCTGTGTTCCCCGCAGTGTTCCCTCAGTCTCCTGGGATTGAGTTGTGCGCCTTGACTCCTCCCCCCCCCCCGGACTTTGGACTGCTTCCCTCGATCCTCGACCCATACTTGGACACGGACCTCGTCGCCTCTCTCCAGCCCCCGACCTCACCCTTGCCCATGGACTGTCTTCTTGCCTTGCCCCTCTGGACTTCTGAAAGATACCTAAATGTGTGGTATCATCCCAAAACTAATGTAAAGTATCCAAACAAGAGGAGAATAAGTGATTATTACATTTTAACAGAAGTGTAGATAGAACATGTTAAAACAGAAAGTAAGCAGATATTAACAGGAAATGAACAAGTAGATTAATAATATTTTTTTACAGTTTGTCCCTCATAATGTTGACAAAATAATAGAATGATAAATGACACAATATGTTACTACATATGTCAGTAGACTAATTAGGAGCCTTTGTTTGTTTACTTACTACTAAAAGACAAGTTGTCCAGTATGTTCACTATTTTATTTAAGGACTAAACATCTATGCGACTAAACATCTATGTGCTGTGCCGGGCGCACCTCCAAGACAGCCACTCCGGCTGCAGCAAGCGGCTGCATTCAATCACCAATCAGCAATCACCACACCTGTCGCTGATGAGAATACCTGCCTTCTTAAGCCAGCACAACCGGCTAGCCTGTGCCAGAACGTAGCTACCTGTTCCTGTGCAGTAAGCCGAAATTCTCCAAGCTACATGCACACTCTCTCTCTGTGTTTCTCCCCCTCCGTGTTGATTGGTCTCGAGTCCCCCATTGTCGCCTTCCAGCAGCCTACCTTCCGTTCCCGCGTTACGAGCTGTGTGTCTCGTCTCCCTGTGTCCCCCTCTGGTTCTCTGGCTGCCCCCCTTTTTGGATCTTGACCTCCCGCCTGGACACGGACTTTGACGCCCCTCTATTGCTCATGGACCTCCGAGCCAGCCTTGCCCCCTCTTCGGACTTCCGCCTCTCGCGCAACACTACGGGTAACACTCAACATTTAATTCCCACACATAGTCGCACACCATACACATATTTGGGTTACTTCACACTTCCTATTATTGTATTTAAATAAATATAGAGTTAAACGACGTCCCTCCTGTCTGTGCCGTCTTCTTTCTCCTGTACAACCGTAACATAAATTGCAATAATAAACATATTGTGGAGGTTGCCCTCCTGTGGGTTCTTCTGACCACAAAGATGCTCTCGGGGTGCCGGTAGTCTGGGTAACAAGTCTTTTATATTCATATAGCGGTAGGGTTTTGCTTTCCAGTTAAATGTCTCTTCAGTCTCATGCGTCCGCTCACCAGCCACTCCAACCACGTGTCTCGTTCCGGCTGCTGCTAATAAGGGCGACAGGTGAGTAGATAACAAGCCCCAGCTGGGCAATCTACTCACCTGCCGCTGTCTTCGAGGCCGGTCCTTACACGCAGGCCCGCAGACCACGCCCCCCTCCACACATATGTTTAATGTAAGATTTTTTTTTTGTTAAAATTAAGCCATTAATGCCATTTTTGTGGTCCCCTTTATATAGAAAAGTATCAAAATATATTTTGGTACCTTTAAAGGTACCAACACATTGGTATCGGGACAACCCTAATCCAAAACAACAAACAACTTTTACCTAAAGCGTGCACAAACTACAGCTTTAAGTTGAATAAACACATAGTTTCATGATATAAAAGTTGCATACTAACAACATCACACTAACAGTATTCACTTATAGTCATCATTTTGAAGAAACTAAACCTAAAGCGGTATGTTTGGCGGCTGCTGCTAATAAGGGCGACAGGTGAGTAGATAAAAAGCCCCAGCTGGGCAATCCACTCACCTGCCGCTGTCTTCGAGGCCGGTCCTTACACGCAGGCCCGCAGACCACGCCCCCCTCCACACATATGTTTAATGTAAGATTTTTTTTTTGTTAAAATTAAGCCATTAATGCCCTTTTTTGTGGTCCCCTTTATTTAGAAAAGTGTCGAAATACCTTTTGGTACCGGTTTAACCCTAATCCAACTCAACAAACAACTTTTACCTAAAGCGAGTCAGTCACGTGCACAAACTACAGCTTTAAGTTGAATAAACACATAGTTTCATGATATAAACGTTGCATATTAACAACATAATTTGGTAGAAACTAAACCTAAAGCGGTATGTTTGGCGGCTGCTGCTAAAAAGAGCGACAGGTGAGTAGATAAAAAGCCCCAGCTGGGCAATCCACTCACCTGCCGCTGTCTTCGAGGCCGGTCCTTACACGCAGGCCCGCAGACCACGCCCCCCTCCACACATATGTTTAATGTAAGATTTTTTTTTTGTTAAAATTAAGCCATTAATGCCCTTTTTTGTGGTCCCCTTTATTTAGAAAAGTGTCGAAATACCTTTTGGTACCGGTTTAACCCTAATCCAACTCAACAAACAACTTTTACCTAAAGCGAGTCAGTCACGTGCACAAACTACAGCTTTAAGTTGAATAAACACATAGTTTCATGATATAAACGTTGCATATTAACAACATAATTTGGTAGAAACTAAACCTAAAGCGGTATGTTTGGCGGCTGCTGCTAATTAGGGCGACAGGTGAGTAGATAACAAGCCCCAGCTGGGCAATCCACTCACCTGCCGCTGTCTTCGAGGCCGGTCCTTACACGCAGGCCCGCAGACCACGCCCCCCTCCACACATACCTGTATGTTTAATGTAAGATTTTTTTTTGGTTAAAATTAAGCCATTAATGCCATTTTTTGTGGTCCCCTTTATTTAGAAAAGTATCGAAATACATTTTGGTACCGGTTTAACCCTAATCCAACGCAACAAACAACTTTTACCTAAAGCGAGTCAGTCACGTGCACAAACTACAGCTTTAAGTTGAATAAACACATAGTTTCATGATATAAAGGTTGCATACTAACAACACCACACTAACAGTATTCCCTTATAGTCGTCATTTGGTAGAAACTAAACCTAAAGCGGTATTTTTGGTACATTCCACACGCGTTGTCTGCGTGTTTCCCCCTCTCTGCACGCCGCGCTCCACAAATATCCACAGGTGCTAACGAGCGGCTCACCTCCGACTGTGGGCACGCATCATACCTGTGGGCGGAGGTGGGAGAGCAATTAACGCTTGCGCTGCCATATTTAGACGCTCCGCATGACTTGTCTCACTTTACCGGCTATTTTTAGCAGCTTGTTTGGCTCCAATCACACGTCATCTTCGCGGGCATATTTTTTTTTAGAGAATTTGGAGACAACATGAACATTTTAATGTTATTCTCACACAAAGTACATTTTTTTTAGAAGTTAATATTGACTTGTAGTGGCCATATTTGAGGGGGGACTTTGCAGGGCTATTTTTGAATTCCCAGTGGTCTTAAATGCACCATGACAACACAAAGATGTGTACTAAAATACAAACAAATAACTTATATTCAATTGAATAGACTGCAAAGACAAGATATTTCATGTTCACACTGAGAATTGTTTTTTGTGCAAATAATCATAAACTTATAATTTAATGGCAGCAACACGTTGTAAAAAAGTTGTCACAGGGGCATTTTTACCACTGTGTTACATGGCCTTTCCTTTTAACAACACTCAGCAAACATATTTTAGGCTTCATAATGCGCCACACATTTTCAATGGGAGACAGGTCTGGACTACAGGCAGGCCTGACTAGTACCCGCACTCTTTTACTATGAAGTCACGCTGTTGTAACACGTGGCTTGGCATTATCTTGCTGAAATAAGCAGGGGCGTCCATGATAACGTCGTTTGGATGGCAACATATGTTGCTCCAAAACCTGTATGTACCTTTCAGCATTAATGGCGCCTTCACAGATGTGTAAGTTACCCATGTCTTGGGCACTAAAACACCCCCATACCATCACACATGCTGGCTTTTACACTTTGCGCCTAGAACAATCCGGATGGTTCTTTGCCTCTTTGACGTCCACAGTTTCCAAAAACAATTTGAATTGTGGACTCGTCAGACCACAGAACACTTTCCCACTTTGTATCAGTCCATCTTAGATGAGCTCGGGCCCAGCAAAGCCGGTGGCGTTTCTGGGTGTTGTTGATAAATGGCTTTGGCTTTGCATAGTAGAGTTTTAACTTGCACTTACAGATGTAGCGACCAACTGTAGTTTCTGACAGTGGTTTTCTGAAGTGTTCCTGAGTCCATGTGGTGATATCCTTTACACACCGATGTCGCTTTTTGATGCAGTACCGCCTGAGGTATCCAAGGTTTGTAATATTATCGCTTATGTGCAGTGATTTCTCCAGATTCTCTGAACCCTTTGATGATATTACGGAGCGTAGATGGTGAAATCCCTAAATTCCTTGCAATAGCTGGTTGAGAAATGTTGTTCTTAAACAATTTGCTCACGCATTTGTTGACAAAGTGGTGACCCTCGCCCCGTCCTTGTTTGTGAATGACTGAGCATTTCATGGAATCTACTTTTATACCCAATCATGGCACCCACCTGTTCCCAATTTGCCCGTTCACCTGTGGGATGTTCCAAATAAGTGTTTGATGAGCATTCCTCAACTTTATCAGTATTTATTGCCAACTTTCCCAACTTCTTTGTCACGTGTTGCTGGCATCAAATTCTAAAGTTAATGATTATTTGCAAAAACATTTTTTTTTTTTATCAGTTTAAGCATCAAATATGTTGTCTTTGTAGCATATTCAACTGAATACGGGTTGAAAATGATTTGCAAATCATTGTATTCCGTGTATATTTAAATCTAACACAATTTCCCAACTCATAAGGAAACGGGGTTTGTAATTATTCACCCCGGAATCACCAAAAATGATTCCCGGGCGCGGCCACCGCTGCTGCTCACTGCTCCCCTCACCTCCCAGGGGGTGATCAAGGGCGATGGGGCAAATGCACAGAATAATTTGTGAAAAAATGTGTACTTTAACTTTTAACTTTGGAATGATGAAAATAGCTTTTTAGTGTTGATTGAGCATGCAATTGGTTTCTCTTTACCGTAGGTCCTACATCAGGGGTCACCAACCTTTTTGAAAGCAAGAGCTACTTCTTGGGTACTGATTAATGCGAAGGGCTACCAGTTAGATACACACTTAAATAAATTGCCAGAAATAGCCAATTTGCTCAATTTACCTTTAACTCTATGTTATTATTAATAATTAATGATATTTTCACTTAATTGAACGGTTTAAAAGAGGAGAAAACAAAAAAAATGACAATTAAATTTTGAAACATAGTTTATCTTCAATTTCGACTCTTTAAAATTCAAAATTCATCCGAAAAAAAGAAGAGAAAAACTAGCTAATTCGAATCTTTTTGAAAAAATTAAAAAAAGAATTTATGGAACATCATTAGTCATTTTTCCTGATTAAAATCAATTTTAGAATTTTGATGACATGTTTTAAATAGGTGAAAATCCAATCTGCACTTTGTTAGAATATATATAAAAAATTGGACCAAACTATATTTCTAACAAAGACAAATCATTATTTCTTCAAGATTTTCCAGAACAAATTTTTTAAAAGAGATTCAAAAGACTTTGAAATAAGATTTAAATTTGATTCTACAGATTTTCTAGATTGAATTTTAATCATAATAAGTTTGAAGAAATATTTCACAAATATTCTTCGTCGAAAAAACAGAAGCTAAAATGAAGAATTAAATTAAAATGTATTTATTATTCTTTACAATAAAAAAAATAAATGTACTTGAACATTGATTTAAATTGTCAGGAAAGAAGAGGAAGGAATTTAAAAGGTAAAAAGGTATATGTGTTTAAAAATCCTAAAATCATTTTTAAGGTTGTATTTTTTCTCTAAAATTGTCTTTCTGAAAGTTATAAGAAGCAAAGTAAAATAATTAATGAATTTATTTAAACAAGTGAAGACCAAGACTTTAAAATATTTTCTTGGATTTTCAAATTCTGTTTGAGTTTTGTCTCTCTTAGAATTAAAAATGTCGAGCAAAGCGAGACCAGCTTGCTAGTAAATAAATACAATTTAAAAAATAGAGGCAGCTCACTGGTAAGTGCTGCTATTTGAGCTATTTTTAGAACAGGCCAGCGGGCTACTCATCTGGTCCTTACGGGCTACCTGGTGCCCGCGGGCACCGCGTTGGTGACCCCTGCTCTACATTATAGCGAAGTCATGAAAGTCTGATGATGTCAATGTTTGTTATTTAGGCATTTTGCTTTCAATGTGTCGTTGTCAAGGCAACACAATCCCAGCAACCCCCCCCCCCCCCAAACACATTGTCCAGCGAATAGTTTTCCAATAGTGTCAAGCAAAAGTGAGCGTTTTAATCTCCGTAAATTCCCTGTAATGACGCATCTCCCTTGTGTTCTGAGGAATCCATTGTAATTTCCTTGTTTTGCACCTCTCTCTCCCTCCTCCTATTTCAGAGGGAACCATTTGTCAACATCGGCGGCGATTCCTCCTTTTTAGTGCGTTCCCGCGGCCCCGCACTTTTGACAAATGGAGCCGTGGAAATTAAATCACCGCCTCCGGCGAGATACTTATTATCCACGACAGAAAATATTACGGCCCTGACAAGAAGAAGAAGACGCGCGACGTCGTCAAAAATGATGAGGGATCATTTAAGGGGAGGATAATACGAGGCTTGAGTGATGATATCGAGGAGAGGCGACGCACTTGAATCAATCACGGTTTCTATTGTAGTGTTCATAGACACGTGGTATCATCTTGTCAAGAGACAGTATTACACAGAGTGAACTTGGGCGTACTTCTGTCAGTATACAGGACCATAGGGCGCACCGGATTATAAGGCGCACCGCCGATGAATGGTCTATTGTTGATCTCTTTTCATATATAAGGCGCACCGGAGTATAGGGCGCATTATTATTATTATTTTTTTCTAAATATAAAAGACTTCCTTGTGGTCTACATAACATGCAATGGTGGTTCTTTGGTGTTGTAATGAAGGCAACAAATGATGTAAGTGTCTATATTAGCCTACTATCAAAATGACTTTAAAAGTGTTATATAAGTGTTATAATGAAGGCAACACATGATGTAAGTGTCTATATTAGCCTACTGTCAAAATGACTTTAAAAGTCTTATATAAGTGTTATAATGAAGGCAACACATGATGTAAGTGTCTATATTAGCCTACTATCAAAATGACTTTAAAAGTCTTATATAAGTGTTGTAATGAAGGCAACACATGATGTAAGTGTCTATATTAGCCTTCTATCAAAATGACTTTAAAAGTCTTATATAAGTGTTATATTGAAGGCAACACATGATGTAAGTGTCTATATTAGCTATATTAGCCTACTATCAAAATGACTTTAAAAGTCTTATATAAGTGTTATAATGAAGGCAACACATGATGTAAGTGTCTATATTAGCCTACTATCAAAATGATTTTAAAAGTCTTCTATAAGTGTTATAATGAAGACAACACATGATGTAAGTGTCTATATTAGCTATATTAGCCTACTATCAAAATGACTTTAAAAGTCTTATGTAAGTGTTATAATGAAGACAACACATACTATAAGTGTCTGTATTAGCCTACTATCAAAATTACCTTAAAAGTCTTATATAAGTGTTATATTGAAGGCAACACATGATGTACGTGTCTAAATTAGCCGTATTAGCCTACTATCAAAATGACTTTAAAAATCCGATATAAGTGTTATAGTGAAGGCAACACATGATGTAAGTGTCTATATTAGCCTACTATCAAAATGACTTTAAAAGTCTTATATACAGTAAGTTTTATAATGAAGGCAACACATGATGTAAGTATCTATTTTAGCCTACTATCAAAATGACTTTAAGAGTCTAAAATAAGTGTGATAATGAAGACAACACATGATGTAAGTGTCTATATTAGCCTACTATCAAAATTACTTTAAAAGACTTATATAAGTGTTATAATGAAGACAACACATGATGTAAGTGTCTATATTAGCTATATTAGCCTACTATCAAAATAACTTTAAAAGTCTTATATAAGTGTTATAATGAAGACAACACATACTATAAGTGTCTGTATTAGCCTACTATCAAAACTACTTTAAAAGTCTTATATAAGTGTTATATTGAAGGCAACACATGATGTACGTGTCTATATTAGCCGTATTAGCCTACTATCAAAATGACTTTAAAAATCTTATATACAGTAAGTGTTATAGTGAAGGCAACACATGATGTAAGTATGTATTTTCGCCTACTATCAAAATGACTTTAAGAGTCTAATATAAGTGTGATAATGAAGACAACACATGGTGTAAGTGTCTATATTAGCTATATTAGCCTACTATCAAAAAAACTTTAAAAGTCTTATATAAGTGTTATAATGAAAATTAAATCACCGCCTCCGGCGAGATACTTATTATCCACGACAGAAAATATTACGGCCCTGACAAGAAGAAGAAGACGCGCGACGTCGTCAAAAATGATGAGGGATCATTTAAGGGGAGGATAATACGAGGCTTGAGTGATGATATCGAGGAGAGGCGACGCACTTGAATCAATCACGGTTTCTATTGTAGTGTTCATAGACACGTGGTATCATCTTGTCAAGAGACAGTATTACACAGAGTGAACTTGGGCATACTTCTGTCAGTATACAGGACCATAGGGCGCACCGGATTATAAGGCGCACCGCCGATGAATGGTCTATTGTTGATCTCTTTTCATATATAAGGCGCACCGGAGTATAGGGCGCATTATTATTATTATTATTATTATTATTTTCTAAATATAAAAGACTTCGTGGTTCTTTGGTGTTATAATGAAGGCAACAAATGAGGTAAGTGTCTATATTAGCCTACTATCAAAATGACTTTAAAAGCGTTGTATAAGTGTTATAATGAAGGCAACACATGATGTAAGTGTCTATATTAGCCTACTATCAAAATGACTTTAAAAGTGTTATATAAGTGTTATAATGAAGGCAACACATGAGGTAAGTGTCTATATTAGCCTACAATCAAAATGACTTTAAAAGTGTTATATAAGTGTTATATTGAAGGCAACACATGATGTAAGTGTCTATATTAGCCTACTATCAAAATGACTTTAAAAGTCTTATATAAGGGTTGTAATGAAGGCAACACATGATGTAAGTGTCTATATTAGCCTACTATCAAAATGACTTTAAAAGTCTTATATAAGTGTTATAATGAAGACAACACATGATGTAAGTGTCTATATTAACTATATTAGCCTACTATCAAAATGACTTTAAAAGTCTTATATAAGTGTTATAATGAAGACAACACATACTATAAGTGTCTTTATTAGCCTACTATCAAAATTACTTTAAAAGTCTTATATAAGTGTTATATTGAAGGCAACACATGATGTACGTGTCTATATTAGCCGTATTAGCCTACTATCAAAATGACTTTAAAAATCTTATATACTGTAAGTGTTATAGTGAAGGCAACACATGATGTAAGTGTCTATATTAGCCTACTATCAAAATGACTTTAAAAGTCTTATATACAGTAAGTGTTATAATGAAGACAACACATGATGTAAGTGTCTATATTAGCTATATTAGCCTACTATCAAAATGACTTTAAAAGTCTTATATAAGTGTTATAATGAAGGCAACACATGATGTAAGTGTCTATATTAGCTATATTAGCGTACGATCAAAATTACTTTAAAAGTCTTACATAAGTGTTATTTTGAAGGCAACCCATGATGTAAGTGTCTATATTAGCTATATTAGCCTACTATCAAAATGACTTTAAAAGTCTTATATAAGTGTTATAATGAAGGCAACACATATAGTAAGTGTTTATATTAGCCTACTATCAAAATGATTTTAAAAGTCTTATATAAGTGTCGTAATGAAGACAACACATGATGTAAGTGTCTATATTAGCCTACTATCAAAATGATTTTAAAAGTCTTATATAAGTGTTATAATGAAGGCAACACATGATGTAAGTGTCTATGTTAGCTATATTAGCCTACTATCAAAATCCACCTTTGAAAAAAATCTAGTCTTCTTATCTTATACACTATATTGCCAAAAGTGTTTGGCCACCTGCCTTGACTCACATATGAACTTGAAGTGCCATCCCATTCCTAACCCATAGGGTTCAATATGACCTTTTGCAGCTATTACAGCTTCAACTCTTCTGGGAAGGCTGTCCACAAGGTTGCAGAGTGTGTTTATAAGGAATTTTCCACCATTCTTCCAAAAGCGCATTGGTGAGGTCACACACTGATGTTGGTGGAGAAGGCCTGGCTCTCAGTCTACGTTACGATTCATCCCAAAGGTGTTCTACACGGTTCAGGTCAGGACTCTGTGCAGGCCAGTCAAGGTGGCAATTTCACGACTGGATTTGTTGCACAGGACAAAAGGACGAAGCTACGAACAATGGGAGACCGGGCTTTTTGCTCCGCCGCTCCCAGTCTGTGGGACGCTCTCCCTGACCACCTGAGGGCACCGCAGACTGTGGATGCTTTTAAAAAAGCGTTAAAAACCCTTCTTTTTAAACACTGCTCTAGAGTCCAGTTGACGTGGCCTACCACTTGGTGGCTGAGTTGCTGTTGTTCCCAAACGCCTCCATTTTCTCATAATAAAGCCGACGGTTGACTTTGGAATATTTCGGAGCGTGGAAATTTCACGACTGGATTTGTTGCACAGGACAAAAGGACGAAGCTACGAACAATGGGAGACCGGGCTTTTTTCTCCGCTGCTCCCAGTCTGTTGGACGCTCTCCCTGACCACCTGAGGGCACCACAGACTGTGGATGCTTTTAAAAAAAGGCTTAAAAACCCTTCTTTTTAAACACTGCTCTAGAGTCCAGTTGACGTGGCCTACCACTTGGTGGCTGAGTTGCTGTTGTTCCCAAACTCCTCCATTTTCTTATAATAAAGCCGACGGTTGACTTTGGAATATTTCGGAGCGAGGAAATTTCACGACTGGATTTGTTGCACAGGACAAAAGGACGAAGCTACGAACAATGGGAGACCGGGCTTTTTTCTCCGCCGCTCCCAGTCTGTTGGACGCTCTCCCTGACCACCTGAGGGCACCGCAGACTGTGGATGCTTTTAAAAAAGGCTTAAAAACCCTTCTTTTTAAACACTGCTCTAGAGTCCAGTTGACGTGGCCTACCACTTGGTCGCTGAGTTGCTGTTGTTCCCAAACTCCTCCATTTTCTCATAATAAAGCCGACGGTTGACTTTGGAATATTTCGGAGCGAGGAAATTTCACGACTAGATTTGTTGCACAGGACAAAAGGACGAAGCTACGAACAATGGGAGACCGGGCTTTTATCTCCGCCGCTCCCAGTCTGTGGGACGCTCTCCCTGACCACCTGAGGGCACCACAGACTGTGGATGCTTTTAAAAATAAAGGCTTAAAAACCCTTCTTTTTAAACACTGCTCTAGAGTCCAGTTTACGTGGCCTACCACTTGGTGGCTGAGTTGCTGTTGTTCCCAAACTCCTCCATTTTCTCATAATAAAGCAGACGGTTGACTTTGGAATATTTCGGAGCGAGGAAATTTCACGACCGGATTTGTTGCACAGGAAAAAAGGACGAAGCTACGAACAATGGGAGACCGGGTTTTTTTCTCCGCCGCTCCCAGTCTGTTGGACGCTCTCCCTGACCACCTGAGGGCACCACAGACTGTGGATGCTTTTAAAAAAGCGTTAAAAACCCTTCTTTTTAAACACTGCTCTAGAGTCCAGTTTACGTGGCCTACCACTTGGTGGCTGAGTTGCTGTTGTTCCCAAACTCCTCCATTTTCTTATAATAAAGCCGACGGTTGACTTTGGAATATTTCATAGCGTGGAAATTTTACGGCTGGATTTGTTGCACAGGACAAAAGGACGAAACTACGAACAATGGGAGACCGGGCTTTTTTCTCCGCCGCTCCCAGTCTGTGGGACGCTCTCCCTCCCTGACCACCTGAGGGCACCACAGACTGTGGATGCTTTTAAAAAAGGCTTAAAAACCCTTCTCTTTAAACAATGCTCTAGAGTCCAGTTGACGTGGCCTACCACTTGGTGGCTGAGTTGCTGTTGTTCCCAAACTCCTCCATTTTCTCATAATAAAGCCGACGGTTGACTTTGGAATATTTCGGAGCGAGGAAATTTCACGACTGGATTTGTTGCACAGGACAAAAGGACGAAGCTACGAACAATGGGAGACCAGGTTTTTATCTCCGCTGCTCCCAGTCTGTGGGACGCTCTCCCTGACCACCTGAGGGCACCACAGACTGTGGATGCTTTTAAAAAGGGCTTAAAAACCCTTCTTTTTAAACACTGCTCTAGAGTCCAGTTGACGTGGCCTACCACTTGGTGGCTGAGTTGCTGTTGTTCCCAAACTCCTCCATTTTCTTATAATAAAGCCGACGGTTGACTTTGGAATATTTCATAGCGTGGAAATTTTACGGTTGGATTTGTTGCACAGGACAAAAGGACGAAACTACGAACAATGGGAGACCGGGCTTTTTTCTCCGCCGCTCCCAGTCTGTGGGATGCTCTCCCTGACCACCTGAGGGCACCACAGACTGTGGATGCTTTTTAAAAAAGGCTTAAAAACACTTCTTTTAAAAAAAAAATTATTTTTATTTTTTATTTTTTTAGATGTATGCATACTAGTTCTAGCTATTTGGCTGTTCTAGTTTTTTTTTTTTTTTTTTTAATTTTTAATTATCTTTTCATTTTTAAAACACTATAGCACTTTGATTGAGGTTGTTTACTCAATGTAAAGTGCTTTTTTTACAAATAAAATATATTATTATTATTATTATTATTACAGGTAGCATGCTGTGACAGTTCCACGCTGGAAATCACTGAAAGCGGCCCATTCTTTGACAAATGTTTGTAGAAACAGTCTCCATGCCTAAGTGCTGGATTTTATACACCTGTGGCCGGGCCAAGTGATTAGGACACCTGGTTCTCATCATTTGGACGGGTGGCCAAATACTTTTTTGGCAATATAGTGTAACTATTCAAATAAGTTATTTTGGTTTCCTGCAACATTGTTTTTTTGTATTTTTTTTTCTTCCTAAAATCTAGTCTTCTTATCTTATATTTCGTCATTTCCTCTGACTAAAATGAGCAAGATTATCTTTCCAAAAGCTACTTTGCAGGTGTCCCTAATGTTGTGACCGGCATGGTTGTGTTTATCCTCCTCTGCTGCTCCTCCTCCTTTTTCTGCAGTGTCATTGTTTTGACAAGCTTGGTATTTGTGTCACATTTTGTCAAGAAAAACTCAAAAGCCAACCGTAACGGTCTCAGAATGGCACTAAAAAGATTTTTTTTTTTTTAAATTTATTTAAAAAAAAATTAATAACATTAAGCAGAGAGCTGCAGGAGGAAGGATCATGAAAGAGGATCTTCCCAGCAGAGAGAAAAAAAAGTGAGCTCAGGGCCAAATATAAAGGCGGTCCCCCTTTGGGACCAGCGTGTCGGGAAAACATAGAGGACTCGCGGACAGACGAGGACACTGTAGCGGCACATCCTTGTTATCTGATTCTCTCTCTTTTTGCTGCTAAAATAACCTTCAAAAACACACAGACGCTGGGGCTTCTGGGAGCCGGCCACTTTTGGCTTCCAACAGAAGGTCCCTGGAGGTGATGGCACACACACATTAAAGTGTAACTTTCTTCATAAGTCGCTGAGATTGGACAAACCCCTTAAACCAGTGAAGTTGTCACGTTGTGTAAATTGTAAATAAAAACAGAATACAAAGATTTTTAAATCCTTTTCAACTTATATTCAATTGAATAGACTGCAAAGACAAGATATTAAATGTCCCAACTGGTAAACGTTGTTATTTTTTTGCAAATATTAGCATAACACGTTTCAAAAAAGCTGGCACAAGTGGCAAAAAAGACTGAGAAAGTTGAGGAATGCTCATCAAACACTTATTTGGAACATCCCACAGGTGAACAGGTTAATTGGGAACAGGTGGGTGCCATGATTGGGTATAAATGTGCCACGCATTTTCAATGGGAAGACAGATCTGGACTACAGGCAGGCCAGTCTAGTACCACGCTATTGTAACACGTGGCTTGGCATTGTCTTGCTGAAATAAGCAGGGGCGTCCATGATAACGTTGCTTGGATGGCAACATATGTTGCTCCAAAACCTGTATGTACCTTTCAGCATTAATGGTGCCTTCACAGATGTGTAAGTTACCCATACCTTGGGCACTAATACACCCCCATACCATCACACATGCTGGCTTTTCAACAATCCGGATGGTTCTTTTCCTCTTTGACGTCCACAGTTTCCAAAAACAATTTGAAATGTGGACTCGTCAGACCACGGAACACTTTTTCCACTTTGCATCAGTCCATCTTAGATGAGCTCGGGCCCAGCGAAGCCGGCGGGCGTTTCTGGGTGTTGTTGATAAATGGCTTTGGCTTTGCATAGTAGAGTTTTAACTTGCACTTACAGGTCTAGCGACAAAGCCGTAGTTACCGACAGTGGTTTTCTGAAGTGTCCCTGAGCCCATGTGGTGATATCCTTTACACACCGATGTCGCTTTTTGGATGCCTGAGGTTATCCAAAGTCACGGCATTCAATGTTGGTTTTTCAGCCTTTCTCTGAACCTTTTGACGATATTACGGAGCATAGATGGTGAAATCTCGAAATTCCTTGCAATAGCTGGTTGAGAAATGTTGTTCTTAAATTGTCCGACAGTTAGCTCAGGCCTTTGTCCTTGTTTGTGAACGACTGCGCATTTCACGGAAGCGGCTTTTATACCCAATCATGGCACCCACCTGTTCCCAATTAGCCTGTTCACCTACGGGATGTTCCAAATAAGTGTTTGATGAGCATTCCTCCACTTTCTCAGTCTTTTTTGCCACTCGTGCCAGCTTATTTGAAACATGTTGCAGGCATCAAATTACAAATGAGCTAAAATGAGCAAAAAATAACAAGGTTTACCAGTTGGAACGTTAAATATCTTGTCTTTGCAGTCTATTCAATTGAATATAAGTTGAAAAGGATTTGCAAATCATTGTATTCTGTTTTTATTTACCATTTAAAAATGCCAACTTCACTGGTTTTTGTGTCATTTCATTTAAACATAATAAGGCATTAGTGGAATAATTTCAAATATAAAATAATCATGTTGCTGTGTAATAATAATGCAAATAAAAATAAAGATCATTGGAAAGAGAAAGTGGAAGAGTGAGGCTGTTTACTTTGTTCCTTTGTTGTCATCACAGTAAATACTAACTTGGGGACATTCTGTGGACATAAGTGATAACAGCCCTCCTTCGTCCATCGCACACATTTTGTTACGACTTCGTCAGCGTTGTGCGGACCGGACTGTTGCGGGTCATATTTATTCAGCGCAAATGTAAACAGCGCCAACTGTGACACAGTCTTTGGTTTTCGGACTGATCACGAGTACGAGTGAATAGTCAACTTTCTAAAAAGCAGTTGTGAGCTGTGTAACTTTTATGCCACGCAATATTATCGTCGTGTTTACTTTTTGATATTCAAATAAAACAACAGGATGAAGCCTAGTAAACAAGCTGTGTTCTTCCCTTGGTTTGGCCAACAAAAATAAAGAGGAGTGACACCTCTCGCGTCGAATACACAATCTTCACAGGCTGCGTTCGATTTGATGAGATGACAAAACATTTGAGCTAGTATTGATGTTATTTGAACACTGATAATAATAATAATAATAGATTTTATTTGTAAAATGTACTTTTACATTGAGTAAACAACCTCAAAGTGCTACAGTGTATTAAAAAAAATAAAAACAAAATAAAAAATAAATAAAAATAAAAACTAAAACAGCCAACTAGCTAGAGCTAGTATGCATGTATCTAAAAAAAAAAAAAAAGGCTTGTTTAAAAATAAGGGTTTTTAAGCCTTTTTTAAAAAGCATCCACAGTCTGTGGTGCCCTCAGGTGGTCAGGGAGAGCGTTCCACAGACTGGGAGCGGCGGAGCAGGATCCTAGCAGCACTATTCTGTATGTATTGCAGCTTCCGGATGTTCTCGCTGGGGATCCCGACAAGAAGTGCGTTGCAGTAAGTCTAGCCGGATTAGTAGATTATTTACTTAACTGCAGAGAGTAACAGGCGGTTAATAGGGAGATCTTTACTTGTATGTCATTTGTGTATTTTTGTGATGTTTAAGGGTTAATTGTGATTTTTTTCCCCCCCCACAAATAAATAGTTACAAAAGTATTTGCACTATGATATGTATTTTGGTAAATATATACAGTATTTTTCGGATCATAGGGCACATCGGATTATAAGGCACACTGCCGATTAATTTTTAAAATATGTTTCATATATAAGGTACGGGAACAGGGAAAGCATGGAGAGAGAACAAGTACGCGGAAGGGAAACCAGAGACGGGATGCTTACTACGAGAGTGAACTACGTTCCGGCACTGGATCTTCGGGTCTGCTGGTCTTTATGCTGTCTGTCTTCATTAGTCCCAGGTACGCTGATTAGTGATTAATGCATTTTAGGCAACACAACGTCAGGCTTGATGTTATTTGAACACTGATAATAATAATAATAATAATAGATTTTATTAGTAAAAAGCACTTTTACATTGAGTAAACAACCTCAAAGTGCTACAGTTTATTAAAAAAGATAATAAAAAATAAAAAAATAAAAAAACTAAAACAGCCAAATAGCTAGAGCTAGTATGCATGTATCTAAAAAAAAAGAAAAAAGGCTTGTTTAAAAATAAGGGTTTTTAAGCCTTTTTTAAAAAAAGCATCCACAGTCTGTGGTGCCCTCAGGTGGTCAGGGAGAGCATATCCACAGACTGGGAGCGGCGGAGCAGGATCCTAGCAGCACTATTCTGTATGTATTGCAGCTTCCGGATGTTCTCGCTGGGGATCCCGACAAGAAGTGCGTTGCAGTAAGTCTAGCCGGATTAGTAGATTATTTACTTAACTGCAGAGAGTAACAGGCGGTTAATAGGGAGATCTTTACTTGTATGTCATTTGTGTATTTTTGTGATGTTTAAGGGTTAATTGTGATTTTTTCCCCCCCCCCACAAATAAATACTTAAAAAAGTATTTACACTATGATATGTATTTTGGTAAATATATACGGTATTTTTCGGACCATAGGGCACATCGGATTATAAGGCGCACTGCCGATTAATTTTTAAAATATGTTTCATATATAAGGTACGGGAACAGGGAAGGCATGGAGAGAGAACAAGTATGCGGAAGGGAAACCAGAGACGGGATGCTTACTACGAGAGTGAACTACGTTCCGGCACTGGATCTTCGGGTCTGCTGGTCTTTATGCTGTCTGTCTTCATTAGTCCCAGGTGCGCTGATTAGTGACTAATGCATTTTAGGCAACACAACGTCAGGCTTGATGTTATTTGAACACTGATAATAATAATAATAATAATAGATTTTATTAGTAAAAAGCACTTTTACATTGAGTAAACAACCTCAAAGTGCTACAGTGTATTAAAAAAAATAAAAACGTAATAAAAAAATTAAAATAAAAAAAACTAAAACAGCCAAATAGCTAGAGCTAGTATGCATGTATCTAAAAAAAAAAAAAGGCTTGTTTAAAAATAAGGATTTTTAAGCCTTTTTTAAAAGCATCCACAGTCTGTGGTGCCCTCAGGTGGTCAGGGAGAGCATATCCACAGACTGGGAGCGGCGGAGCAGGATCCTAGCAGCACTATTCTGTATGTATTGCAGCTTCCGGATGTTCTCGCTGGGGATCCCGACAAGAAGTGCGTTGCAGTAAGTCTAGCCGGATTAGTAGATTATTTACTTAACTGCAGAGAGTAACAGGCGGTTAAGAGGGAGATCTTTACTTGTATGTCATTTGTGTATTTTTGTGATGTTTAAGGGTTAATTGTGATTTTTTTCCCCCCCCTAAAAAATAAATAGTTAAAAAAGTATTTACACTATGATATGTATTTTGGTAAGTATATACGGTATTTTTTGGACCATAGGGCACATCGGATTATAAGGCGCACTGCCGATTAATTTTTAAAATATGTTTCATATATAAGGTACGGGAACAGGGAAGGCATGGAGAGAGAACAAGTACGCGGAAGGGAAACCAGAGACGGGATGCTTTCTACGAGAGTGAACTACGTTCCGGCACTGGATCTTCGGGTCTGCTGGTCTTTATGCTGTCTGTCTTCATTAGTCCCAGGTGCGCTGATTAGTGACTAATGCATTTTAGGCAACACAACGTCAGGCTTGATGTTATTTGAACACTGATAATAATAATAATAATAATAGATTTTATTAGTAAAAAGCACTTTTACATTGAGTAAACAACCTCAAAGTGCTACAGTGTATTAAAAAAGATAATAAAAAATAAAAAAAAATAAAAACTAAAACAGCCAAATAGCTAGAGCTAGTATGCATGTATCTAAAAAAAAAAAGGCTTGTTTAAAAATAAGGGTTTTTAAGCCTTTTTTAAAAAAGCATCCACAGTCTGTGGTGCCCTCAGGTGGTCAGGGAGAGCATATCCACAGACTGGGAGCGGCGGAGCAGGATCCTAGCAGCACTATTCTGTATGTATTGCAGCTTCCGGATGTTCTCGCTGGGGATCCCGACAAGAAGTGCGTTGCAGTAAATCTAGCCGGATTAGTAGATTATTTACTTAATTGCAGAGAGTAACAGGCGGTTAATAGGGAGATCTTTACTTGTATGTCATTTGTGTATTTTTGTGATGTTTAAGGGTTAATTGTGATCCCCCCCCCCCCTAAAAAATAAATAGTTAAAAAAGTATTTACACTATGATATGTATTTTGGTAAATATATACAGTATTTTTCGGACCATAGGGCACATCGGATTATAAGGCGCACTGCCGATTAATTTTTAAAATATGTTTCATATATAAGGTACGGGAACAGGGAAGGCATGGAGAGAGAACAAGTACGCGGAAGGGAAACCAGAGACGGGATGCTTACTAAGAGAGTGAACTACGTTCCGGCACTGGATCTTCATGTCTGCTGGCCTTTATGCTGTCTGTCTTCATTAGTCCCAGGTGCGCTGATTAGTGACTAATGCATTTTAGGCAACACGACGTCAGGCTTGATGTTATTTGAACACTGATAATAATAATAGATTTTATTAGTAAAAAGCACTTTTACATTGAGTAAACAGCCTCAAAGTGCTACAGTGTATTAAAAAAGATAATAAAAAATAAATAAAAATAAAAACTAAAACCGCCAAATAGCTAGAGCTAGTATGCATGTATCTAAAAAAAAAAAGGCTTGTTTAAAAATAAGGGTTTTTAAGCCTTTTTTAAACGCATCCACAGTCTGTGGTGCCCTCAGGTGGTCAGGGAGAGCATATCCACAGACTGGGAGCGGCGGAGCAGGATCCTAGCAGCACTATTCTGTATGTATTGCAGCTTCCGGATGTTCTCGCTGGGGATCCCGACAAGAAGTGCGTTGCAGTAAGTCTAGCCGGATTAGTAGATTATTTACTTAACTGCAGAGAGTAACAGGCGGTTAATAGGGAGATCTTTACTTGTATGTCATTTGTGTATTTTTGTGATGTTTAAGGGTTAATTGTGATTTTTTTCCCCCCCCCCACAAATAAATAGTTAAAAAAGTATTTACACTATGATATGTATTTTGGTAAATATATACGGTATTTTTCGGACCATAGGGCACATCGGATTATAAGGCGCACTGCCGATTAATTTTTAAAATATTTTTCATATATAAGGCACGGGAACAGGGAAAGCATGGAGAGAGAACAAGTACGCGGAAGGGAAACCAGAGACGGGATGCTTACTACGAGAGTGAACTACGTTCCGGCACTGGATCCTTCATGTCTGCTGGTCCTTATGCTGTCTGTCTTCATTAGTCCCAGGTGCGCTGATTAGTGATTACTGCATTTTAGGCAACACGACGTCAGGCTTGATGTTATTTGAACACTGATAATAATAATAATAATAATAGATTTTATTAGTAAAAAGCACTTTTACATTGAGTAAACAACCTCAAAGTGCTACAGTGTATTAAAAAAGATAATAAAAAATAAAAAAAAATAAAAACTAAAACAGCCAAATAGCTAGAGCTAGTATGCATGTATCTAAAAAAAAAAGGCTTGTTTAAAAATAAGGGTTTTTAAGCCTTTTTTTAAAAAGCATCCACAGTCTGTGGTGCCCTCAGGTGGTCAGGGAGAGCATATCCACAGACTGGGAGCGGCGGAGCAGGATCCTAGCAGCACTATTCTGTATGTATTGCAGCTTCCGGATGTTCTCGCTGGGGATCCCGACAAGAAGTGCGTTGCAGTAAGTCTAGCCGGATTAGTAGATTATTTACTTAACTGCAGAGAGTAACAGGCGGTTAATAGGGAGATCTTTACTTATATGTCATTTGTGTATTTTTGTGATGTTTAAGGGTTAATTGTGATACCCCCCCCCCCCCCCCTAAAAAATAAATAGTTAAAAAAGTATTTACACTATGATATGTATTTTGGTAAATATATACGGTATTTTTCGGACCATAGGGCACATCGGATTATAAGGCGCACTGCCGATTAATTTTTAAAATATGTTTCATATATAAGGTACGGGAACAGGGAAGGCATGGAGAGAGAACAAGTACGCGGAAGGGAAACCAGAGACGGGATGCTTTCTACGAGAGTGAACTACGTTCCGGCACTGGATCCTTCATGTCTGCTGGTCCTTATGCTGTCTGTCTTCATTAGTCCCAGGTGCGCTGATTAGTGATTAATGCATTTTAGGCAACACAACGTCAGGCTTGATAATCATGACGGGCCAACAACACGGACTTTGTTCCGGAGATGGTGCCCTCAGGTGGTCAGGGAGAGCGTTCCACAGACTGGGAGCTTCGTTCGTAACTTCGTGTGGAGGATTTGGGGGTGAGTAGTTCTTTGAGGTAGAGGGGGGGCATTTCCATGGAGGCACTGGTGGGTTAGTAGGGAGACTTTGAATTCAAACCTGAGCGGAACAGGAAGCCAGTGAAGGGATTTGAGAGTTGGTGTGATATGGTCATATTTCCGCATTCTCATCAGGATCCTATCAGCACTATTCTGTATGTATTGCAGCTTCTGGATGTTCTTGCTGGGGATCCCGACAAGAAGCGCGTTGCAGTAGTCTAGCCTGATACAGTTTGCGGTTAAATAAAGGAGGAGTGAAGATCCCAGTCAACAAAGTAAAGACTTTATAAACAAGTTCTGACAACGTTCACGACACATCGCCTACTGCAAAACGTCAAACAGTTTTCCCCTTCTCTGTATACTTTTAGTGTGAGGACAAGTGTCTCCAATATTGTCAACACCTGTCTCCATCTAAACACAACAGTGCGCTCTTAAACGCACGGCGGGAAGCGAAGGAACATGACGTTATAGCTCGGTTGGCACAGTGGGCGTGCCAGCAACTTGAGGGTTCCAGGTTCGATCCCCGCTTCCGCCATCCTAGTCACTGCCGTTGTGTCCTTGGGCAAGACACTTTACCCACCTGCTCCCAGTGCCACCCACACTGGTTTAAATGTAACTTAGATATAGGGTTTCACTTTGTAAAAAAACAAAAAAAGCGCTTTGAGTCACTAGAGAAAAGCGCTATATAAATATAATTCACTTCACTTCACAATTCACTTCACGTTAAACCAAGCGCTTGGCTCCGTTTACTCCGAGGGGAAATCTCCGGAGCAAAGTCCGTGTCGTTGGGCCGTCATGATTATCAAGCCTGACGTCGTGTTGCCTAAAATGCATTAATCACTAATCAGCGCACCTGGGACTAATGAAGACAGACAGCATAAAGACCAGCAGACCCAAAGATCCAGTGCCGGAACGTAGTTCACTCTCGTCTCTGGTTTCCCTTCCGCGTACTTGTTCTCTCTCCATGCCTTCCCTGTTCTCGTGCCTTATACATGAAAAATATTTTTAAAAATTAATCGGCAGTGCGCCTTATAATCCGATGTGCCCTATGGTCCGGAAAATACCGTATATATTTACCAAAATACATATAATAGTGTAAATACTTTTTATAACTATGTATTTGTAGGGGGAAAAAAAATCACAATTAACCCTCAAACATCACACAAATGACGTGTAAGAAAAATGTACAAGTAAAGATCTCCCTATTAACCGCCTGTTACTCTCGGCAGTTAAGTAAATAATCTACTAATCAGGCTAGACTACTGCAACGCACTTCTTGTCGGGATCCCCAGCAAGAACATCCAGAAGCTACAATACATACAGAATAGTGCTGCTAGGATTTTGCTCCGCCGCTCCCAGTCTGTGGATATGCTCTCCCTGACCACCTGAAGGCACCACAGACTGTGGATTCTTTTTTTTTTTTTAAAGCATTTTTTTTAGATATATGCATACTATTCTTAACTATTTGGCTGTTGTAGTTTTTATTTGTATTTATTTTTCAATATCTTTTTAATTTTATTTTATTTCTTAATACACTGTAGCACTTTGAGGTTGTTTACTCAATGTAAAGTGTTTTTTTTTACAAATAATATCCATTATTATTTTTATTATTATTATTATTATTAATCACCCGAAATTGTTGTCGGTAAATACTGCATGCTATTACCAGATATTCAGCATTCAAAAGCACTGCAAGATGAAAAAGTCAATACCCACTCTCCCCGCTCTTCCCCGCCGCCGTATTGTAGGCTGCAGGCTTGATTAACGCCAGCTCCACAGCGATGCATCAACACGCCAGGCAAAAGACGGAGGCGAAGGTTTTAAAAATGGGCCGGAGCACAACACCGCACCCAGAGAAGCCCGGAATTAATGACGGCACGGGCTCGCACCTGCGCCACACCCGGGGGAACCACGACACACGACACACGACAATAGACTCGGTGAAAAATTAGGCCTGGGGAAGCCTGCCTCACTGTAGCTGCCATCATGGACACCCCAAATAAATACAGCACCAGCCATAAGTTACCGTATTTTCCGGATTATAAGGCGCACTTAAAATATTTTTTTCCCCTCAAAACTAGCCGGTGAGCCTAATGTACGGAATAATTCAGATTTTGCTTACCCACCTCGAAGCAATTTTATTTGGTACATGAATGTAATGATAAGTGTGACCAGTAGATGGCAGTCAAACATAAGAGATACGTGTACACTGCACTATGATGGCAATATGACTCAAGTAAACAACACTTTGTGTATGTTCCATTGAAAATATAGAACATTACACACGGCGCTCAAAAATCCATCAAAATGTTTTAGTACGACTTTGGTAAGCTATGAAGCCGCGCCGCTTGATGGATTAAACATACGAGTATTATTATGGTGTGTGTATAAGGTAAGGTAGGTAGTGTTAGAATAATTGTTTGTAAGTTATCACAAAAAACTTTGTGTTGAAATGAGTTCCAGGCAAAAGGACAGGGGCTGTCTTTGAGGCGTACCAAGAGTAAGGCTCGTAAAACTCCACTGTGCAAGGGGGAGAGCCACATGAAGGGTTTTCTGTGTTCTCTCATGTATGGTAATCAACAGAAGGATTGTTCCGGCCCAAGGACTTCAGAGCGGAGAGAAGACAGGATCTGCCCAATTTCCAGACGAACTCGTTTTGAAGTATTTTACAAACTCTGTTTGAACTGACCTTTTCTGTGAATTGTTTACGACCTTTTCTGTGAACTTTTTGCTACCTTTGTCCTTTGGAAACAAAGGTGGCCATGTGGTCGGGGAGGGTCCAAAATAAAAGAAGGAGTTCATGCAATCTTCTGGCAGAGCGTGCTGGAGATTGTAGAAGGATACAATGTCCGGGCGACTCTCCTCAATATATTGAGTCCAAATTGAATTCTGTCTCTGTTTAATTCTTTGCCTCTTGTCTTGTTTAATAGATGTCATCAGTGTTTGAACCTGACAGGTAGGTTGGTAGGTCTTTATTGTCATTGCACAAGTACAACGAAACTTTGTTTTCAGCACAAACCCGTTCAAGATTAGACAAACAAACAGTGTACAGAGTTACAGAACAGGAACGCTGATGGGTCGCCAGAAGGCGCCCCGTAAAAGATGGGAAAAAGGTAAACGCTGGGGGAGGATGAGTAAAAAAATACAATCTAGACTGGAGTGGGAAAAAAACCTCCATCGCAAAGCACATATACATATTACGACGTACATCTCGAGACTAGGAATAGAGGAGAAGGAGTGGGGGCCACGGTGGCTAGGCTGCAGCTCTTCAGGCGCTGCCCATCCGTCCATCACCCCTAAAGGATTTGCGTCAAGGGCGTTGGATGATCTGTTAAACATCATCCATGCAACATTTTGACCAAAGAACCACCATTACATGTTATGTAGACCACAAGGAAGTCTTTTACATTTAGAAAAAAATAATAATAAAATGTAGGATCAGTGTCAGAGCTTGGTCCGCATTGCCGGCAGTAAGTCGGACACGTTTCCAGTGAGGGTTGGACTCCGCCCAGGCTGCCCTTTGTCACCGATTCTGTTCATAATTTTTATAGACAGAATTTCTCGGCCCAGTCAGGGCGTTGAGGGGATCCGGTTTGGTGGCTGCAGGATTAGGTCTCTGCTTTTTGCAGATGATGTGGTCCTGATGGCTTCATCTGGCCAGGATCTTCAGCTCTCACTGGATCGGTTCGCAGCCGAGTGTGAAGCGACTGGGATGAGAATCAGCACCTCCAAGTCAGAGTCCATGGTTCTCGCCCGGAAAAGGGTGGAATGCCATCTCCGGGTTGGGGAGGAGACCCTGCCCCAAGTGGCGGAGTTTAAGTACCTGGGAGTCTTGTTCACGAGTGAGGGGAGAGTGGATCGTGAGATCGTCAGGCGGATCGGTGCGGCGTCTTCAGTAATGCGGACGCTGTATCGATCCGTTGTGGTGAAGAAGGAGCTGAGCCGGAAGGCAAAGCTCTCAATTTACCGGTCGATCTATGTTCCCATCCTCACCTATGGTCATGAGCTTTGGGTTATGACCGAAAGGACAAGATCACGGGTCCAAGCGGCCGAAATGAGTTTCCTCCGCCGGGTGGCGGGGCTCTCCCTTAGAGATAGGGTGGAATGCCATCTCCGGGTTGGGGAGGAGACCCTGCCCCAAGTGGCGGAGTTTAAGTACCTAGGAGTCTTGTTCACGAGTGAGGGAAGAGTGGATCGTGAGATCGTCAGGCGGATCGGTGCGGCGTCTTCAGTAATGCGGACGCTGTATCGATCCGTTGTGGTGAAGAAGGAGCTGAGCCGGAAGGCAAAGCTCTCAATTTACTGGTTGATCTACGTTCCCATCCTCACCTATGGTCATGAGCTTTGGGTTATGACCGAAAGGACAAGATCACGGGTACAAGCGGCCGAAATGAGTTTCCTCCCCCGGGTGGCGGGTCTCTCCCTTAGAGATAGGGTGAGAAGCTCTGTCACCGGGGGGGAACTCAGAGTAAAGCCGCTGCTCCTCCACATCGAGAGGAGCCAGATGAGGTGGTTCGGGCATCTGGTCAGGATGCCACCCGTACGCCTCCCTAGGGAGTTGTTTAGGGCATGTCCGACCGGTAGGAGGTCACGGGGAAGATCCAGGACACGTTGGGAAGACTATGTCTCCCGGCTGGCCTGGGAACGTCTCGGGATCCCCCGGGAGGAGCTGGACGAAGTGGCTGGGGAGAGGGAAGTATGGGCTTCCCTGCTTAGGCTGCTGCCCCCGCGACCCGACCTCGGATAAGCGGAAGAAGATGGATGGATGGATGGCGTTTCAAACTGTTCATTTCTTGACGAATGTGCTCTATTTTCAGACAAATTGCACATTCTCAAGTTGATTTATATATTTAAAAGCCAGGATGTGATAATGACTTCCTTCATTATCTGTTGTCTGTTTGCAAGCGCTCGGGCTTCAATTAGCAAATAAAACAGAAAATAAAAAAAGCCAAGCATGCACGTTTGATCGCACGTCCGGGACACGACATTAGGCACACATGCAGAATTTAACGAGGTCTAATGGAAGGGTTGCGTCAAAAGGCGTGCCTTTACTACACTGCAAAAACTGAAATCTAAGTAAGATGAAATATCTCAAATAAGGGTGATATTTGCTTATTTTCTGTCTGATAAGATCATTCTTCTCACTAAGCAGATTTTATGTTAGAGTGTTTTACTTGTTTTAAGGGTTTTGGTCCTAAATGATCTCAGTAAGATATTACAGCTTGTTGCTGAGATTTGATGACCTATATTGAGTAAAACATGCTTGAAACTAGAATATCAACTCTTGCAAAGCTGTGTCATCAACACTCACAAGTATAAAACTACTGTTTTAAAGTAATCATTTCTTATTTCAAGCATGAACAAAAAAATCATCCTTCAGATCTTTCTGACATCCTTCAGCAAAAATCAACAGGAAGTTTGCAATTCCCCCTTCAAAACAAAAGTTTTGTAAAAACAGTCACTTTTGCCCCCTTAACATGCTTCAAAACTCACCAAACTGGACACACACATCAGGACTGGCAAAAATTGCGATCTAATAAAAAAAAAAAAACCCAACCCCAAAACTCAAAATTGCGCTCTAGCGCCCCCTAGGAAGAAAACACAGACAAAACTGCTCCTAGGAAGAAAACACAGACAAAACTGCCTGTAACTTCCAGTAGGAATGTCGTGAAGACATGAAACAAAAACCTCTATGTAGGGCTCACTTAGACCTAGATTTCATACACTGACATCCTTCAGCAAAAATCAACAGGAAGTTTGCAATTCCCCCTTCAAAACAAAAGTTTTGTAAAAACAGTCACTTTTGCCTCTTTGAGCTATAATTTGACCCCCTTAACATGCTTCAAAACTCACCAAACTGGACACACACATCAGGACTGGCAAAAATTGCGATCTAATAAAAAATTTTTTTAAAAACCCCCAAAACTCAAAATTGCGCTCTAGCGTCCCCTAGGAAGAAAACACAGACAAAACTGCTCCTAGGAAGAAAACACAGACAAAACTGCCTGTAACTCCCAGTAGGAATGTCGTAGAGACATGAAACAAAAACCTCTATGTAGGTTTCACTTAGACCTACATTTCATATATTGACAACCCCCAGCAAAAATCAACAGGAAGTTTGCAATTCCCCCTTCAACACAAAAGTTTTGTAAAAACAGCCACTTTTGCCTCTTTGAGCTATAATTTTAACCCCCTTAACATGCTTCAAAACTCACCAAACTGGACACACACATCAGGACTGGCAAAAATTGCGATCTAATAAAAAAAAACCCAACCCCAAAACTCAAAATTGCACTCTAGCGCCCCCTAGGAAGAAAACACAGACAAAACTGCTCCTAGGAAGAAAACACAGACAAAACTGCCTGTAACTTCCAGTAGGAATGTCGTGAAGACATGAAACAAAAACCTCTATGTAGGGCTCACTTAGACATAGATTTCATATACCGATATCCTTCAGCAAAAATCAACAGGAAGTTTGCAATTCCCCCTTCAAAACAAAGGTTTTGTAAAAACAGTCACTTTTGCCTCTTTGAGCTATAATTTAACCCCCTTAACATGCTTCAAAACTCACCAAACTGGACACACACATCAGGACTGGCAAAAATTGCGATCTAATAAAAAAAAAAAACAACAACCCCAAAACTCAAAATTGCGCTCCAGAGCCCCCTAAGAAGAAAACAGACAAAACTGCTCCTAGGAAGAAAACACAGACAAAACTGCATGTAACTCCCAGTAGGAATGTCGTAGAGACATGAAACAAAAACCTCTATGTAGGTCTCACTTAGACCTACATTTCATATATTGACAACCCCCAGCAAAAATCAACAGGAAGTTTGCAATTCCCCCTTCAAAACAAAAGTTTTGTAAAAACCGGTCACCTTTTTTCAAACATTATCTCCTCTGAGCGCGTTTGTCGTGTCGGCTTCAAACTAGCACAGGAGAGAGATTGAACCCTTCTGATTAAAAGTCGATGAAAGAGTTTTAATTACTGCTCCGGTTTAGATTTTATCTGCCGTCAAAGTCGGTCCCGTCCATCGCTGCTTGCAGCTTTAATTTGACTTGTTTTGGAAAGTCTTGACAAGCCACATTTTCTTGTTCTATCGGCGGATAATTTTGCTTAGTTCAAATAAAATACCCCTAATTTTTGCAATTTTTTGTTCTTGTTTTTGAACACTGACTTTTTGCAGTGTAAGATAACACGGTTGAATTACGAGGCTCGCTGTCCGATGTTTTTGTAGAGTCCGTCAAATGCGTGACCACACATGGGGTCGGGGATGGGAATGGACGCGCTCACGCCAGGGAAATCAGCGTTGAACGGTGCTCGCTCATAATACCTGTGCAGCCTGCTGTCCACTTCCTGTGTGCCAGCATCATAACTGATGAAAGATGCTTGATTGCATGTTCATCAAATTAACCTCATGTCACGTGGCCTCTTTTACGACGAGCTGCTACGAGCTCTTTCAAAGCTGAAAGGTCTAACGCGGGAGTGCAACCCCTGGTGATTAAAAAAAAAAAAAGCAGATAAAAGATGTGATATAAAAGTCTAGTCCTTTCAAACGGCAACTATCTGGCTTTAAGAAGCACTGAAAATAGAGCCGTATTTACGCTTGTAAAGAACATGACGTCATGGCTGCCTTGAGTTGCCAATCATTTCTACAACTCTTTTGTTTTTTTGTGATTGGAGCACATACAACATTCCTGTTTGTGCACCTTTGGGTTTGTTTTAGTTTCCATGGGGATTAATTGGGTTCACCTGCCTCTGGTTAGTGGTCGGCACGCTCACCTGCTGCCGACCACTAATCAGAGAGCTACTTAGTCACCTTTTCTGTTTTTGGTACGTGTTTTGACTTTGAAGATTAAATCATGTTCCTACCCGCACGCCTTGTCCAGAGCGGTCCGTCTGCATCCCGGGGGAACAAACCCCCTCCTTCCCGTCGTGACAGTTTGGTTCTTTTATGAATTTTTTATGGGTCTACTGAAAATGTGAGCAAATCTGCTGGAAGCCCTGGAAATATTACTTAATTACTTGAATTAAAGTAATATCTGGATCGGGATAATTTGGCTTGTGTATAATATATATATATATATATATATATATATATATATATATATATATATATATATATATATATATATATATATATATATATATATATATATATACATATATATATATATATATATATATATATATATATATATATATATATATATATATATATATATATATATATATATATATATATATATATATATATATATATATATATATATATATATATATATATATATATATATATAATGGCAAGCCCTTAAGGAAATTAAATATATATGGAAGTCTGAATAGAAATGAGAAACGTATATATATACTGTAAATAAGAAAGACTTAGTCTGCTGATCTGAAAAAGAGCCAAAGCTGTCAAAGAGCTGAGGGACCATCTTTAAAGTGCAATGCTGAAACAAATAATGCAAACAATAAAATGTAACTTCCAGGGCTTGAGATTAACGTAGTCCCGTCGTCCCGGGGACGGTAAAAAAAAATGCAACGGACGAAATTAAATGCTGATGGCTTTTAACCATTTTTTTAAAATTTTTATTTTACATTTTATATTAAATGTCTTGGTTTTTCCACCCTCTGAAAATCCTATGAAATGTTTAACAAGCCATCCTATAATAATACAACAGCTATTAATGTAACAATACAATAAAACAAATATATTTAATGATGTTGTTTTCATTATTTTAACAATAGGCTAATGCAGGGGTCACCAACCTTTTTGAAAGCAAGAGCTACTTCTTGGGTACTGATTAATGCGAAGGGCTACCAGTTTGATACACACTTAGATAAATTGCCAGAAATAGCCAATTTGCTCAATTTACCTTTAACTCTATGTTATTATTAATATTTAATGATATTTACACTTAATTGAATGGTTTAAAAGAGGAGAAACCACGAAAAAAATTACAATTAAATTTTGAAACATAGTTTATCTTCAATTTCAACTCATAAAAATTCAAAATTCAACCGAAAAAAAGAAGAGAAAAACTTTAAAAAAATTATTTATGGAACATCATTAGTAATTTTTCCTGATTAAGATTAATTTTAGAATTTTGATGACATGTTTTAAATAGGTTAAAATCCAATCTACACTTTGTTAGAATATATAACAAATTTGACCAAGCTATATTTCTAACAAAGACAAATCATTAATTCTTCTAGATTTTCCAGAATAAAAATTTTAAAATAAATTCAAAAGACTTTGAAATAAGATTTACATTTGATTCTACAGATTTTCTAGATTTGCCAGAATAATTTTTGGGAATTTTAATCATAATACGTTTGAAGAAATATTTCACAAATATTCTTCGTCGAAAAAACAGAAGCTAAAATGAAGAATTAAATTAAAATGTATTCATTAGTCTTTACAATAAAAAAATAAATTTACTTGAACATTGATTTAAATTGTCAGGAAAGAAAAGGAAGGAATTTAAAAGGTAAAAAGGTATATGTGTTTAAAAATCCTAAAATCATTTTTAAGGTTGTATTTTTTCTCTAAAATTGTCTTTCTGAAAGTTATAAGAAGCAAAGTAAAAAAATTAATGAATTTATTTAAACAAGTGAAGACCAAGTCTTTAAAATATTTTCTTGGATTTTCAAATTCTATTTGAGTTTTGTCTCTCTTAGAATTAAAAATGTCGGGCAAAGCGAGACCAGCTTGCTAGTAAATAAATAAAATTAAAAAAATAGATGCAGCTCACTGGTAAGTGCTGCTATTTGAGCTATTTTTAGAACAGGCCGGCGGGCTACTCATCTGGTCCTTACGGGCTACCTGGTGCCCGCGGGCACCACGTTGGTGACCCCTGGGCTAATGTACATCACTTTATATAAATTCCACAAGAAACACAAAACTTAAAAACTAAATTATTTACAATTGCAGACACAAGGTTCTTGTTCTGCAGTGCTGTGTGATAATGTGCTTCGTACACCTGCAGGACCGCAAGCAAGGTCGCAGAGAAAATGCGAACTGGATTTTCAGGGATGTGGGCATTTTCTATATGAACAAGTGGAATGGATTGGATATCGACGCACTAAAGGGGCTCTCTATCTTACGCTATGAAGTGAGGGGAAATTGAGTGAATAATGACAGGTTATATGATTATTTATTTAATCTCATAGGGGGGCTTAAGAACATTTTAGGGGGGCTTGAGCCCCCCTAAAATAGGCCTAAGAATGCCAATGGTGTCGGCCTTGAAGCATTGGTATGCAGGGAGCAGCCATAACTTCTTTTCCTTATCTGTTCCTGTGTCCAGCTGAGGAAGACATGTATTTTGGGCTGGAGGGAGAGACAACGAGGGTGGGAGCGAGAAACACATTATAGAAGAGAAGGCTTCCGTATTTGAGATTAGATCGATGTTAGCTGCGCGAGTGAACGCTTCTGTACTGGATTGGTCTCACACTATTTCCAAAGCCTTGGAAATAAATGACAAAATACCTATTCTGTTTCTGGTGGTCCTTCTACTCAGCTTATATGTCATCAAAAGAACTTGGGAGTGACCAGCAACTTAAATTCCCAAGTCGCAACACCAGCTTTGTTTCATCTGACCACAGAACTTTCCTCCAGAAGGTCTCATCTTTGTCCACGTGAAGTCAGATGAAACAAAAATGGAGCTGTTTGGCCACAATACCCAGCAACATGTTTGGAGGAGAAAAGGTGAGGCCTTTAGTCCCAGGAACACCATGCCTACCGTCAAGCATGGTGGTGGTAGTATTATGCTCTGGGCCTGTTTTGCTGCCAATGGAACTGGTGCTTTACAGAGAGTAAATGGGACAATGAAAAATTATTCAGGACAAGCTAAAATCATCAGCCCGGAGGTTGGGTCTTGGGCGCAGTTGGGTGTTCCAACAGGACAGGGGTGTCCAAACTTTTTCCACTGAGGGCCGCAAACGGAAAAATTAAAGCATGTGGGGCCATTTTGATATTTTTCATTTCAAACCCATAACAAAATATATGGATTTGTTGTATTTATTTTACCTTTAGGGGTCCCGGGGACCATAAAGGGTCTCAGTTATTAAAATGTTAAAAATAAGTCTAATTTGTATTTTTTTTTTAAATTTAATGCTTACAGTAAATCTTTATATCAACTTTTTTTAAAAAAAAGGTTTTATGGCTTTTCTGTCAAAAACAACTTTGTTGTTTTATAGTAAAACTGAAATATGCAGTATGTAGTAATTAGAGCCCTAAAATATAAATAATGCAGGACACCATTGATTTTAATTATTTAATATTTTTGAGTCATCACAGTGAAAAGATAAACAAAATACCACTAAATATATTTGGGATCCAAAAGGTGCCCCACTCATAAAGTGATACATTTTTATTAGTTTTTGTTTTTTATACTTTCATCACTTAAGTTACGAGATCAACTTCAGATATATCTGTCCGTTTTACGTTTGAGCTGTTATTTTGTTTGTTTTATGCTCTTTTGTCAAAGAAAACTGTGTTTTTATATGGCAACTACACAATAGATGCAATATTTACCACATAAAACATTTCAAAGTGAAAAATTTGAACTAATTGGAGCTTTGAAAATAATTCATCATAACGTGGATTTTTTTTGTCATTATTTTTTTTTTTGGAGCAGTGGCAAAAAAAAGAAAAAGAAAGAAAGACGAAAAAATAAAAAACAGCCTGCATGGCAGCTTTTGTGTCAACGTTGCAACTTTTTCTTGTTAGATTTCACCTCATTCCACTTTTTTTTTTTTTTTTTTTTTTTTTTTCAAATATTTTTATTGAATTTTACAGTTAAAATCACATTTACCAGTCATACTTTGCTCACGCAAAGCCTTCATACAATCACCCACCCACTCATACATGCACACTTGAGGAGAGAGGTGGTGCACTTGAACTTTAACAACTCAAGGTTTACAGTATAATCATTATTAGAAAAAATACCCAGATATTGTATATATATACATAGCCATTCATCCCGCTCCGGCTCAGGATCAGCAGGCTATCGAGACCACAGCAAGATGGACGAACATTCCTCGGCATCAAGGATCCTCAGGAATGGATCCCAAGATCACCTCTCGAGGACCTCTCCACCGTTCACACTTAAAAAAGAAAAGGAAAGTCGCAGAAGTTGATCAGATGCAAAAC
>NC_084733.1:87023369-87085869 GCF_033978785.1 Entelurus aequoreus
CTGGGAGAGTGACACGATCAACAAATATACAACAAACACGACCAATGTTATAATAGCAGTGAGTCACAAAATACCCAGTCAGCATTATGGGCGGGTTGTGAACAACACTTCGCCAAGTGCAACGCCCATAAACTTTCTTTAAACACCAACAGCTGAGAAGCATACCTAACACATTTAAAGTGCATGCAGAGGTAAATAAAGCTACTGAATGCTGCCTTCAAATGCAGCTAATGTCATCTTGTAAAGTTGATAAAAAAAAAAACAGGAAGTTGTCAGTGCTTTTTGACCCGACGCTAATGAGATGCCAGGGTGGTTGCTTGCGTTTGTAGACCACACACGACTAGACAAACTGCTCACCCCCAATACCTCCACACGACACCTCCGGCTAACCTCCTCCAACCTCCGAGGACAAAGCTACGAACAATGGGAGACCGGGCTTTCTGCTCCGCCGCTCCCAGTCTGTGGAACGCTCTCCCTGACCACCTGAGGGCACCACAGACTGTGGATGCTTTTAAAACAGGCTTAAAAACCCTTCTTTTTAAAAAAGCCTAGATATATGCATGCTAGTTCTAGCTGTTAGGCTGTTCTAGTTTTTATTTTTATTTATTTTTATTATATATATATATTCTTAATACACTGTAGCACTTTGAGGTTGTTTGCTCAATGTAAAGTGCTTTTACAAATAAAATATATTATTATTATTATTATTATTAGACTACAGCACTACGTTGACACTAGGACAGGGGTGCCCACACTTTTTCTGCAGACGAGCTATAATTGACCAAGTCTGGGAGATCTACCTCATTCATATATATATAATTTATATTTATTTATTTATGAAAGAGACGTTTTTGTTGACAGGTTCAATGTTACGGTTGTACGGGGGAAGAAGACGGCACAGACAACAGGGAAGTCGTTTAACACTATATTTATTTAAATACAATAATATGAAATGTGAACTAACGCAAATATGTGTATGGTGTGCGACTATGTGTGGGAATTAAATGCTGAGTGTTACCAGTAGTGTTGAGCGAGAGGCGGAAGTCCAAAGAGGGGCAGGACTGGCTTGGGGGTCCGTGAGCAGGCAGGAAGTCGGGGGCAATAGAGAGGCGTCAAAGTCCGTGTCCAGGCGGGAGGTCGAGATCCAAAAGGTGCAGCCAGAAAACCAGAGGGGAACACAGGGAGTCGAGGCACACAGCTCGTAACGCCAGAATGGAAGTAGACTGCTGGAAGACGACAAGGGGGACACAAGACCAATCAACACGAAGCGGGAGAAACACAGAGAATAGCGAATAGAATATCGACTTATTGTACGGGAAAAGGTAGCTACGTTCTGGCACAGGATGCAGGTTCGCACTGGGTTATGAAGGCAGATCCTCTCATCAGCGACAGGTGTGTTGGTTGCTGATGATTGCTTGAATGCAGCTGCTTGCTGCAGCCGGAGTGACGTGCGCCGGCGCGCTCTTGGAGGTGCGCCCAACATTTGACCCGTCCCCTTGTTCAGCCCGTGGGAGGTGAACAATTGTCTTTGGTATGACTCGGCTGGGGTTTGAACTCACAACCTACCGATCTCAGGGCGGACACTCTAACCACTAGGCCACTGAGTAGGTTACTGCAGTCACATTTGACAAGATCGGAGTCCAAAGGGGTGCAGACTGCCCCCTCATGTGGCCCAGATCTGATGTGAAAATATCTGTGTTTCGAAGGACGTTGGAGACTGGCAAAAAATACCCCAACCTGTGTCAGTTGAGGGCAACAATTGCAATATTTACAATGAGCTCTTACAGTATCCAATTAGATCATTTCTATCGGTTCTTCCTTGGCTCGTACTCCAAACCTCAACCTTTTGTAGAATTCCGTTCATGCAATCCTGCCTGTCAATAGCAACTGACAAACCCAGACACCCCCCACACAGCACAGCCCCATTTCCTGCGCCAACACTCTGTGGAAAACAAGTGAAAATGAGATACAAGAGTTGCATCAGTAAATCCCATTTTCCCCAAAAACACTCACAAGGTACATGCAAAGAAAATGCCTCAGCTGGCATTCTCTTTACCACAACATGTAAGACTTCACACAAATAATACTCATCAAAATCAAGAGCCCAGAAGGACAGGGTGGTCTGAACACGAGGGGAAGCAATCAGAGCGGTGACATTATGAAGTCCCCTTTTTTTCTAATTCATATTAATAGTCGTTAGGGAGACAACCAGCTCTGTGGCAATTAGTTGCGACACGACGTGACGCCCTGAGGACGCCGTGTACCGGGCTGAAGAGTGATCACACTGAACCTGGACCTGAATGATAATCTGTGCCACCCCAAACACTCGGCAGTCATTTCTACACCGGTTACGCCTGAGCTCAATGAAAGACCTCCACAATTACAACAACCGCTACCTCAACTTAAGAGGGCCCTAACTTAAGAGTGTTTTGAGGTAAGAGCTGTCCCTCGGCTAATTGTTATGCTCTAAGGCTGCTTCAACACTAAGCTAAGGTTAAGGCTAAGGTTATCCAGGGTAAATCCCACCTAACCTTATCCTTGTCCACACACACACAATGGTCGTTTAAGACTCCCTTAGCCTCCGTCTGTATCTGAACAATATTCAGTGTTGTGGTATTTCAATGAACTGGAATCCAGTGCGCTGTGGGGCCCTATTTTAGTGAATCACACCTGCGACATCATAGATTAATCAAATCTTGTGAAAGTAAAACGTGATAAAGAACATTTTACATCAATCAATCTAGGGGTCTAGATCAGTGGTTCTTAACCTGGGCTCGATCGTACCCAAGGGGTTCGGTGAGTCCGGCTCAGGGGTTCAGCGGAGGTCTAGACACACCCGACTCATCGTGTCAATAAAAACTTCTCCCTATCGGCGTATTACAGATACGGCAACAGCAGAAGTCAGACTGATTTGCAGGTGTGTAGTTTGTTGTGAATTTATGCACTGTGTTGGTTTTGTTCTTTGAACAAGGTGATGTTCATGCACGGTTCATTTTGTGCACCAGTAATAAAACATGGTAACACTTTAGTATGGGGAACATATTCACCATTAATTAGTTGCTTATTAACATGCAAATTAGTAACCTATTGGCTCTTAACTAGTCATTATTAAGTACTTATTAATGCCTTATTCGGCATGGCCTTATTATAACCCTAACCCTCTAACCCCGACCCTAACCCTCTAACCCTAACCCTAACCCTAACCAAATAACTCTAAATTAAGTCTTTGTTAGTTATAATATGTTCTCCATACTAAAGTGTTAACAAAAACATATAAATTTGTCTTGAATTTGAAAAAAAACAACATTTTATTTTTCACTAAAGAAGGGTTCGGTGAATGCGCATATGAAACTGGTGGGGTTCGGTACCTCCAACAAGGTTAAGAACCACTGGTCTAGATACTTTGCCTTCACCTTCATTGGCCATTAGTTTTTGGTGACTTTATATACTCTGGACCTAGACGTTGAGTCTGTGACATACCTGGCGGACAATAACTGATACAGTCAGCTTTGCCAGTCCCCCTTAGGAGCCCAGTCTAGATTGTATTTTTGTACTCATCCGCCCCCAGTATTGACCTTTTCCCATCTTTTACGGGGCACCCATCAGCGTTCCTGTTCTGTAACCCTGTACACTGTTTGTTTGTCTAATCTTGAAATAATGAAATCGGCCTTCTGAATCCACTTAACACTTCACCTGCCAGAGAATCCTGGGAGCATGACCTTGGGGCACCTATACCTGACGGGCGGTGGAGAGAAGCTTTGAGGCTGGTGCATTCATCATCCATATGCGCTAGGCATGGCCTAATACAATGTAAGATACTACATAAAGCACATTTCACTAATGCTAGACTGGCTAAAATATACCCCAACCATAGCGACGCTTGTAACCGCTGTAGACAATCCCCAGCTGACCATTTGCATATGTTCTGGACGTGCCCAAAACTCTCAAGTTTTTGGTCGGCTATTTTTGACACTGTCGGGCAGGCCCTTGATAGGACAATAACACCTAGCCCGCTGACTGCCCTTTTTGGCGTTCCGCAGGTGAGACGGTTTACCTGCAACCGCTCGTCATGTCATTGCGTTAACGACTCTGCTGGCTAGGCGTACAATTCTTTTTAAATGGAAGCTTGCGCCTCCGCCGAGCCATAACAGTTGGATGCAAGATGTCTTGCGGTGTCTGCAATTAGAGAAGCTTCGGTTCTCGCAGAAAGGATCTGAGGCATCTTTCCATAAAACTTGGGGCCCCCTCCTGGACCTTATTAGGGACAAGCTTGACATCACCCCAAGCGATTCGAGTAACACAACTTAGACAGAACTGACCGCTGAAGACACCCCCCCCCCCCCACACCCTCATTCCTTGTGTTTATTTACTTTTACGTTATATTTTATTGTATATCTTATGTATTATTTATTTTACCTTATTTACTCTTTATTTACCTTAATATAGTTTGTTAGATTGAAGCTAAGTTTGCATATATTCATGTGTGTCTATATTTGTTGTGGGCACTAGGCGACAATTACCTTGGGAATTAAGTGGGTGGGTATTGTAAGGGTTGGGGTTTATTATGTTACATATTGGAAAAACGTGCAGATACTCCAACTTGCTGTTGCCATGATCCATCATGCTGTATTGTCTGCAAAATTCAATAAAAATATTTGGAAAAAAAACAAAAAAAGATGCACCCCCCTCCTTATCTTATCAATCAATCAATCAATGTTTATTTATATAGCCCTAAATCACAAGTGTCTCAAAGGGCTGTACAAGCCACAACGACATCCTCGGTACAGAGCCCACATACGGGCAAGGAAAAACTCACCCCAGTAGGACGTCGGTGAATGACTATGAGAAACCTTGGAGAGGACCGCATATGTGGGTAACCCCCCCCCCCCCTCTAGGGGAGACCGAAAGCAACGGATGTCGAGTGGGTCTGACATAACATTGTGAAAGTCCAGTCCACAGTGGATCCAACACATCAGCGGGAGTCCAGTCCACAGCGGGGCCAACAGGAAACCATCCCGAGCGGAGACGGGTCAGCAGCGCAGAGATGTCCCCAACCGATGCACAGGCTAGTGGTCCACCCGGGGTCCCGACTCTGGACAGCCAGCACTTCATCCATGGCCACCGGACCTATGCAACTCCCCCTCGCAAGGGACAGGGGAGAAGAGGATCTTATCAGTGTTGGGGAAGGGGGAGGCATTTCTTTCTAAGGGGGGGGGGGGGGGGGGGGGGGACGGGACTGGTTTTCTATTCAAGAAGTAGTCTCTTTCCTTTTGAATGCCAGATCAACTAGAGCAGCCGATATGAATGTATTGGTTGAGTTGAACTCCTAAAGCTTTAGTAAAACTTGAAAATATTCCAATTCTGTCTGGATGGTCCTTTTTACTCAGCATATATGTCATTGAAAGAACTTGGGATTGACCAGTAATTTAGATTCCCTGGGAGGAAGAACTGGTCCGACGCAACACTACCTACCTACCTACCTACCTACCTACCAACTGAGCAAAGGCTGTGAAGACTAGTGTACATGTGATTTTTTTAGTTTTAATAAATTAGCAACATTTCAAAGAAAAACATTTTCAAATGAAACTATTTCTTTTGGAATGTGGAAAAAGTGAAGCACAATCCTTTCGGGATGCACCGTAAGAGAGACATACAAGCAGGCCAGTTCTGACATCTTCATCTTCCTTGTCTCAGGAAGATGAAGAAATAATCCAATCAGGGCTCTAGCCTGACAACGAATCAATTAACTGCCAAAAAGACTAGCGTCTGTTGCTATATATACACCCAGTAATGGGTGTTGAAGGTACAGTTGAAGGCAGCACGTCAAGTTGTATAATGCAAGTAGAAAGCAGGCAGGTGAGCAGTGGGATCAATAAGCTTTTATTGCTTCACCAGAGTCCATGTCGAGCTGTACTGATGCACCCCTAACGTCAATCTATACACACCACAACTGATTCGGATAAAAAGGCAAGGGCAGGTTATGGTCCAATATGCGGCCTCACATCTTGAGGAATGTAAACACAAAAACAAAAAACAGAGGCGTTTAAAATGGGCAGCGCAGATAGGAATTTGAACAAGGTGAGAGAGGAGCGTGAAGGAACGATGATGGAGCGGCGGCTCGGAAATGGGATATTGAAAAGAAAATTGAAGCTGGCAAAATGTGGGCACTGCTGTGCGGAGGAAAGAGAGGCTCGAGAAGAAGAAATATGACCAAAAAAACTGTAGTGGAAAAAGTAAAGTGCTTGCAAGTGATCAGAATTTTCGATTATATAAAAGTCATGCTACCTTTTTTTAAAGCTAAATTCTTTGTGGGGCAAACTTGCATAATCTAATGAGGTTCCGATGAAAAAAATCCTGCCGATACAAAGAAGGTAAACATCGGGTTATTTAGCCTGGGTTTTTCCTGCGTTCAAAATTGCGTGGCGGCCGCCTCCACCTAATTTTGTGCCGCCCCCAACCAGAGCGATTGATTGAGCGGGCCCGCAGCGACAGGTGCGTAATTGACACAGCTGTGAGTGTTTGTGAGATCACCTGTCGCTCTGTTAAAGGCAGCAGTCGGGGAGGAGAGGGGGGTTGTTGTTGATGGTGGAACCGGAGGACGAACGAGAGTGAGAGCGAGACGGACAGAAAATGACTGAAAAAGGACCCAAAGAACATTTATTGCAAAATAAATCATTGTTCGCAAAGATGAACACAGCTGTCATGTCCGTCATTGGTGGTCCAAGGAACCCGGAGAAGCGAGACCTCCACAACAACGTAAAGCTCCGGCTGTGTCGATTGAGCGATTGATGTCCCTCTGCGGCAGCTCCGTATTTTAACTGCAGTTGCAGCATTGCGCCACTATAGAGGCGCTATATCGACAGCGGTGCACTGGAAAGACCTGAAGCAACTACCGAAAAAGAAACAGATCGAATCGTGTTTTTTCCGCTACTTGGTGCATAACGTTGACCGCCGTAACAAGTGGATTTACGCCATATGGAGCACGATACGGAGAGATCACTGGACTCCTATAGAACACTCCAGACTGTGCTGTGAACATTTTGTCTCTGGTAAGTGAACACAGCTAGCAGTGTTAGCTTCGTTTCCAACCTTTTCTGACTAACTATAATAGATTGATTGATTGACGAATTTAATAGAAGTTTGCATAGGAGTTTCATGACGGTACAGATTGACTGGTACAAGGTCAACTAAAAGGAGTTACCCCAAGAATGTTACGGTTGTACAGGGGAAGCAGACGGCACTGACAGACGTTTTTCTAGCTCAATGTTTATATATATATATATATATATATATATATATATATATATATATATATATATATATATATATATATATATATATATATATATATGAACAATACATATAAATAAGAAATAATAATAATAATAAACAAGGGAATGGATTGTGACTAATCCAAAAGTGTATGCTGTGCGACTATGTGTAGAAATTAAATGAAGAGTGTTACCAGTAGTGTTGAGCGATAGGCGGAAGTCCAAGGTCAAGGGGAGGAGCGAGTGTAATATAAAGTCTGTGTCCAGGCGGGAGGTCGAGATCCAAGAGGCAGCCAGGGAAGCAGTGGGAATACGGGTAGACGAGACACACTCCTCGTGACGCGGGAACGGAGGTATGCTACTGGAAGGCGACAAGGAGAGACATGAGATAATTGAACACGGCGGGGGAGAAAACACAGAGAGAGAAAAAGAGTGCATAGAGTTAGATATGTTCGGCTTACTGTACAGGACAGGTCGCTACGTTCTGGCACCGGGAAGCAGGTTGTGCTGGCTTAAGAAGGCAGGTTCTCTCATCAGCGACAGGTGTGTTGATTGCTGATGATTGAATGCAGCTGCTTTTTTTTTTTTTTAGAGCACACTGAGATATTAAGTACACAATATCAGTTTGTGTGGAAATGTTCAATCAATGTTGCTTTATGTGTCACGGCCCGGGCGCATTCCAAGGCGCATTCATCTGTGCGCGCTGCTGAGCGCACCTCCAAGGCGCGTGGCAGTCCGGCCGCAGCAAACAGCTGCCATCAATCACCGGCAATAAACACACCTGAGGCTGATGATGACACCTGCCTTCATAAGCCATCATGACATGCTATCCCGGGCCAGAACGAAGTCATCTATTCCAGTACAGTAAGCGATCATCTAGCTCTATGCACTCTTGCTCTCTCCGTGTGTCCCCCCCCCCCCCCCCCCCCCGTCGTGTTGAATTGTCTCGTGTCCTCCTTGTCGTCCTCCCTGCAGCCTGCCTTCATTCCCACGTTACGAGCTGTGTGTCTCGCCTTCCCGCGTTCCCTCTGCTTCCCCGGCTGCCTCTTGGACCTCGACCTACCGCCTGGACACGGACCTTTGACGCCCCTCTATTGCCCCCGACTACCTGCCTGTCTCACGGACCTTGGAGCATGCCTTCCCCCTCCGGGACTTCCGCCTCTCGCTCAACACACCCGGTAACACACAACAGTTAATTCCCACACATAGTCGCACACCATACACTTTTGGATTCGTCACACTCCATTCTCTAGTTTATTAAGATTATTTCTTGTTATTTATGTATACAGTATATAGTACATATATATTAATAAATAGAGTTAATACGACGTCCCTCCTGTCGGTGCCGTTAGGGTTAGGGTTAGGGTTAGGGTTAGGGTTAGAGAAGCACGTGGGACCGTTATCTTAGAGCGTAGTTTGGATCTGTAACTAGAGTACAGCCCAAAAACATCTCCCCTCATTGAGCCAAATTGAACTCTGTCTCTGCATGATTCCTTGCTTCTTGTCTGTTTAATAGACGTCATCAGTGTTTGAACCTGACACTTACGCAAGCTACGTGACGGGAGAGTATTACGGTAAATGGGTTATACTTGTATAACGCTTTTCTACCTTCAAGGTACTCCAAGCGACCTTGACACTATTTCCACATTCACCCATTCACACGCTGACGGCGGGCGCTGCCATGCAAGGCCCTAACCACCATCAGGAGCAAGGGTGAAGTGTCTTGCTCAAGGACACGACGGACGTGACGAGGTTGGTAGAAGCTGAGGATCGAACCAGGAACCCTCAGATTGCTGGCACGGCTACTCTCCCGACCTTATTTACCAGCAATTCTGCAGTTAATTCCCACACATAGTCGCACTTCTGCTGGTAAATAAGGTTTAAAAAATTGTTAAAGTTGCACTTTTTTGGACACAAAAACAAAAAGTTATTTTTACCCGTCCACACACAAACACAGTTTTGCATTTGTGATCCAATTAACAATGACATCGTTTAGTATTGATTTTGTAATACAAGATACAACACCGGTATCGGAAACCTTTGTGTCGGCAGGATCGATTTTTGGTATTGATCGGCCCATTTCTAATAGGGAGAGTTGTTAGTATGACGTGGTGCAATTCTACAGCAGCCACCATAATAAACATATGATGGGCCGAGAGGATGTGAAGCAGTTGAGGGTACAATGACAATGGTGAATGGGTGTGGGGGGGGGGGCGTGGCCTGCGGACCTGCAGCGAAGCGGGGTGTGCCAGGACCGGTTTCGAGATTAGCGACTGATTGATTGATTGAGACTTTTATTAGTAGGTTGCACAGTGAAGTACATATTCCGTACAATTGACCACTAAATGGTAACACCCGAATAAGTTTTTCAACTTGTTTAAGTCGGGGTCCACTTAAATTGATTCATGATACAGATATATACTATCATATATACTATCATCATAATACAGTCATCACACAAGATAATCACATTGAATTATTTACATTATTTACAATCAGGGGTGTGGAGGGGGGGGGGGGTATGGACATCAAGTAGTGGACATAGAGAGAGAGAGAGAGAGAGAGAGATCAGAAGGCATAAGAAAAAGAAAAAGTATCTGCATTTGATTGTTTACATTTGATTATTAGCAACCCGGGGAGGGTGTTAGTTTAGGGTTGTAGCTGCCTGGAGGTGAACTTTTATTGCGGTTTTGAAGGAGGATAGAGATGCCCTTTCTTTTATACCTGTTGGGAGCGCATTCCACATTGATGTGGCATAGAAAGAGAATGAGTTAAGACCTTTGTTAGTTCGGAATCTGGGTTTAACGTGGTTAGTGGAGCACCCCCTGGTGTTGTGGTTATGGCGGTCATTTACGTTAAGGAAGTAGTTTGACATGTACTTCGGTATCAGGGAGGTGTAGCGGATTTTATAGACTAGGCTCAGTGCAAGTTGTTTAACTCTGTCCTCCACCTTGAGCCAGCCCACTTTAGAGAAGTGGGTAGGAGTGAGGTGGGATCTGGGGTGGAGGTCTAGAAGTAACCTGACTAGCTTGTTCTGAGATGTTTGGAGTTTAGATTTGAGGGTTTTGGAGGTGCTAGGGTACCAGGACAGGTGTGTAAATGGCACACCTGGGCTGGCTTATCTAATCACCGGTTGCTCTGTTAAAGAGCAGCAGCCGGGAAGGAGAGGGGTTGTCGATGGTGGAGCGAAAACCCAAGCACGAACGAGAGTGAGGGCGAGACGGACAGAAATGACTGAAAACGAACACAAAAAACATTTATTGCAAAATTAATCATTGTTCAGAAAGATGAACGAGGCAGTCATGTCCGTATTTGGTGGTCTGAAGAACCCGGAAGAGCAAGTCTTCCACAATGGGTTATACTTGTATAGCGCTTTTCTACCTTCAAGGTATATTGACACTATTTCCACATTTACCCATTCACACACACACATTCACACACGCAAGGCCCTAACCACCATCAAATCAAATCAACTTTATTTATAAAGCACATTTAAAATTTACCACGGGGGTAGCCAAAGTGCCGTACAATGGGCAGGTTAAAAACAATACGAGAACCGAGCAAACACAACACAACACAAACAGAACACGATAAAAAATAAATAAATAGAATATAAAAACATGTTTTTAAGAGAGATTTAAAAACAGGAAGAGAGGTAGGTCGTTCCAGAGCTTGGGAGCAGCAGCGGCGAAAGCTCTGTCACCTCTAAGCTTCAGCCTTGTGTCCCGGACCGTCAGTAGCAGCTGATCGGCTGATCTTAGGGATCGGGGCAACGGGTGAAGTGTCTTGCTCAAGGACACAACGGACGTGACGAGGTCGGTAGAAGCTGGGGATCGAACCAGGAACCCTCAGATTGCTGGCACGGCCACTCTCCCAACGGCGCCGCGCCGTCCCCGACAATGACATCACCCCCTGAGAACTGCTCACGTTAAGGTGGCAAACAATAGGAGAAAACAAATGTTGAACGGTTCCCCCCGTCCACAAAACAGGTCCACTACCTGTGGAGACTCAATTTGAAGGCCATTAGTCACTTGCAGACCGAAGGGTTAATTGTTGCCTGGCGGGGACTCTCGCGTCCTCCTGTGCAAGGACGACAACTCTCCATGACATCCATCATTCTCACATTTCACTACTCCTATGATCGGGTTATTGTGTGCGTGGGTGTTGCTTACATTGGACACTGTACAGCCTCGTTTTAATATCATGTAATCAGACACTATATCGCCAAAAGTATTTGGCCACCCATCCAAATGATGAGAATCAGGTGTCCTAATCACTTGGCCCGGGCCACAGGTGTATAAAATCAAGCACTTGTGTCTATAAACATTTGTGAAAGAATGGGCCGCTTTCAGTGATTTCCAGCGTGGAACTGTCATAGGATGCCCACCTGTGCAACAAACCCAGTCGTGAAATTTCCTCGCTGTAAGAGTTCGGGAACAACAGCAACTCAGCCACGAAGTGGTAGGCCACGTAAACTGACAGAGAGGGGTCAGCGGAGGAATTATGGTGTGGGGTTGTTTTTCAGGAGTTGGGCTTGGCCCCTTAGTTCCAGTGAAAGGAACTTTGAATATGCTCCAGGATACCAAAATATTTTGGACAATTCCATGCTCCCAACCTTGAGGGAACCCTTCCTCTTCCAACATGACTGTGCACAAGTGCACAAAGCAAGGTGCATAAAGACATGGATGACAGAGGCGGGTGTGGATGAACTTGACTGGCCTGCACAGAGTCCTGACCTGAAACCGATAGAACAACTTTGGGATGAATTAGAACAGAGACTGAGGGACATTTTAAGGAGAAGAATGGATGTATTCCATTTTGGAATAAGGCTGTAATAGTGTTGTCCCGATACCAATATTTTGGTACCGGTACCGGTACCAAAATGTATTTTGATACTTTTCAGTACTTTTCTAAATAAAGTCGCCCACAAAAAAAATTGCACTATTGGCTTTATTTTAACAACAAATCTTAGGGTACATTAAACTTATGTTTATTATTGCAAGTTTGTCCTTAAATAAACTAGTGAACATACTAGACAACTTGTCTTTTAGTAATAAGTAAACAAACAGAGACTCCTAATTAGTCTGCTGACATATGAAGGCAACACATGATGTAAGTGTCTATATTAGCCTACTATCAAAATGACTTTAAACGTCTTATATAAGTGTTATAATGAAGGCGACACATAATGTAAGTGTCTATATTTGCTATATTAGCCTACTATCAAAATGACTTTAAAAGTCTTATATAAGTGTTATAATGAAGACAACACATGATGTAAGTGTCTATATTAGCTATATTAGCCTACTATCAAAACGACTTTAAAAGTCTTATATAAGTGTTATAATGAAGGCAACACATGATGTAAGTGTCTATATTAGCTATATTAGCCTACTATCAAAATGACTTTAAAAGTCTTATATATGTGTTATAATGAAGACAACACATGATGTAAGTGTCTATATTAGTTATAATAGCCTATTATCAAAATGACTTTAAAAGTCTTATATAAGTGTTATAATGGATTTATTACAATCTTTGCAAGCTAGGTAACGTTTGCTGTGGTCTGGAACAACATGTCACACAAACAACTATGAGAAACGCAGCCAATATTACATACAGATAATGTGTGATGAGACATGCAAATGTAAATTATATACAAAGAGGATAGAAGTAAAGGATATTAACTACAAATGAGGCATAATGATGCAATATGTACATACAGCTAGCCTAAATAGCATGTTAGCATGGATTAGCTTGCAGTCATGCACAGACCAAATATGCCTGATTAGCGCTCCAACAAGTCAATAACATCAACAAAGCGCACCTTTGTGCATTCACGCACAGTATAAAACGTTTGGTGGACAAAGAAGGAGTGGAAGATTTTACATGTAAACACTATGGCGAGTTCAAAACCCGCCGTAATTAGTAGGACAAAACGACGTTGACCAAATAGTGTCATCAGTTTCCATTTTCAATCCTTTTTTAAAAAAATGCTCCAGGGAGCCACCAGGGCGGCGCCAGAGAGCCGCAATAGGCATACTGTCGTAGCTCAGCCAGATGCATGAGAATGCATGTATATTTTTTCATGTAGGTTTCAACTTTTAAACCCGTCTTAAACGTTGCGTCACGGCGACGTCGCCGGAGACCGTCACATTTTTTTTAAAGTCGCTCTAACACTCGGCGGAGGTCGATAAAGGCTTTAAAAACATCAAACGTGGACGCTCGACATCTTCCGCCACTTTCTAGTCTGGCCTGGACCGACGCTGTCAGCCTTCGAGACAACGACGTCAGCAGGGTAATCTGCTGAAAGTGGGTCATGTTCACGTCTCATCACTGCAGGGCGAGTGGAACTAACAATGCTTAAATATGATGGAGAAACCATTTGTCAAAAACTGTGCTCACTGAAGGATAAAATGTATTATCAGTTTCAATTTAATCACATCCACTTCACACATTTTTTATTTCAATTTTTTTACACGGTTTTACGGTTAAAAAGGCCAAACCTAGAAAACAGAGTGCCGCTCTGTCATATGGTTTGTTTTCATGTTTCCTTACTCCAGTTCAGTCTGTGCCACATAAGAGTTTTGTGCGATGGTGCCAGCTGTGAGTGGGCGAGCTGTCGCAACTTGGGCAGATTTCACTTCTTGCACTTACTCGAGTCCACGTCGCGTTTCAGTGTGTTCATACTGCAATTTTGCAGCCTATCTGACCAAAAACTTCTACACAGTATACAGAAAGGAGCCATATTGGAGCAAAAAATAAATTAAAAAATGTGTCTTTAGCCAAAAAAAGTTAAAAGTGTCACGGCCCGGGCGCACTCCAGTGCCGGCGCGCGCCACTCCGGCTGCAGCAAGCGGCTGCATTCAATCGGCAATCAATCAGCACTCTAATAATAATAATAGATTTTATTTGTAAAAAGCACTTTACATTGATTAAACAACCTCAAAAAAACAAATAAAAAGATAATAAAAAATAAATACAAATAAAAACTAGAACAGCCAAATAGCTAAAACTAGTACCGTATTTTTCGGAGTATAAGTCGCTCCGGAGTATAAGTCGCACCGGCCGAAAATGCATAATAAAGAAGGAAAAAAACATATATAAGTCGCATTTTTGGGGGAAATTTATTTGATAAAACCCAACACCAAGAATAGACACTTGAAAGGCAATTTAAAATAAACTAAAGCTGCAAGCAGCGATGGACGGGACAGATTTCTTCCTAGGGGGCGCTAGATCGCAATTTTCTCCAGTCCTGATGTGTGTGTCCAATTTGGTGAGTTTTGAAGAATGTTAAGGGGATCAAATTACAGCTCAAAGAGGCAAAGGTGACTGTTTTTTTTTTTTACCAAACTTTTGTTTTGAAGGGGGAATTGCAAACTTCCGGTTGATTTTTGCTGGGGGATGTCAGTGTATGAAATCTAGTTCTAAGTGAGACCTACATAGAGGTTTTTGTTTCATGTCGCTACGACATTCCTACTGGAAGTTACAGGCAGTTTTGTCTGTGTTTTCTTCCTAGGGGGCGCTAGAGCACAATTTTGAGTTTATTTTTTTATTTTTTTTTATTAGATTTTAAATTTCGCCAGTCCTGATGTGTGTGTCCAATTTGGTGAGTTTTGAAGCATGTTAAGGGGGTCAAATTATAGCTCAAAGAGGCAAAGGTGACTGCTTCTACCAAACGTTTGTTTTGAAGGGGGAATTGCAAACTTCCGGTTGATTTTTGCTGGGGGATGTCAGTGTATGAAATCTAGTTCTAAGTGAGACCTACATAGAGGTTTTTGTTTCATGTCGCTACGACATTCCTACTGGAAGTTACAGGCAGTTTTGTCTGTATTTTCTTCCTAGGGGGCGCTACAGCGCAATTTTGAGTTTTGGGGTTTTGCTTTTTGATTAGATCGCAATTTTCGCCAGTCCTGATGTGTGTGTCCAATTTGGTGAGTTTTGAAGCATGTTAAGGGGGTCAAATTACAGCTCAAAGAGGCAAAGGTGACTGTTTTTACCAAACTTTAGTTTTGAAGGGGGAATTGAAAACTTCCTGTTGATTTTTGCTGGGGGATGTCAGTGTATGAAATTTAGGTCTAAGTGAGACCTACATAGAGGTTTTTGTTTCATGTCTCTACGACATTCCTACTGGCAGTTACAGGCAGTTTTGTCTGTGTTTTCTTCCTAGGGGGCGCTAGAGCGCAATTTTAAGTTTTGGGGTTTGGTTTTTTGATTAGATCGCAATTTTCGCCAGTCCTGATGTGTTTGTCCAATTTTGTGAGTTTTGAAGCATGTTAAGGGGGTCAAATTACAGCTCAAAGAGGCAAAGGTGACTGGTTTTTTTTGCCAAACTTTTGTTTTGAAGGGGGAATTGCAAACTTCCTGTTGATTTTTGCTGGGGGATGTCAGTGTATGAAATCTAGGTCTAAGTGAGACCTACATAGAGGTTTTTGTTTCATGTCTCTACGACATTCCTACTGGAAGTTACAGGCAGTTTTGTCTGTGTTTTCTTCCTAGGGGGCGCTAGAGCGCAATTTTGAGTTTATTTTTTTATTTTCTTTTATTAGATTTAAATTTTCGCCAGTCCTGATGTGTGTGTCCAATTTGGTGAGTTTTGAAGCATGTCAAGGGGGTCAAATTACAGCTCAAAGAGGCAAAGGTGACTGTTTTTGACCAAACTTTTGTTTTGAAGGGGGAATTGAAAACTTCCTGTTGATTTTTGCTGGGGGATGTCAGTGTATGAACTCTAGTTTTAAGTGAGACCTACATAGAGGTTTTTGTTTCATGTCGCTACGACATTCCTACTGGCAGTTACAGGCAGTTTTGTCTGTGTTTTCTTCCTAGGGGGCGATAGAGCGTAATTTTAAGTTTTGGGGTTTGGTTTTTAGATTAGATCGCAATTTTCGCCAGTCCTGATGTGTGTGTCCAATTTTGTGAGTTTTGAAGCATGTTAAGGGGGTCAAATTATAGCTCAAAGAGGCAAAGGTGACTGTTTTTACCAAACTTTTGTTTTGAAGGGGGAATTGAAAACTTCCTGTTGATTTTTGCTGGGGGATGTCAGTGTATGAAATCTAGTTCTAAGTGAGACCTACATAGAGGTTTTTGTTTCATGTCGCTACGGCATTCCTACTGGAAGTTACAGGCAGTTTTGTCTGTGTTTTCTTCCTAGGGGGCGCTAGAGCGCAATTTTAAGTTTTGGGGTTTGGTTTTTTGATTAGATCGCAATTTTCGCCAGTCCTGATGTGTGTGTCCAATTTTATGAGTTTTGAAGCATGTTAAGGGGGTCAAATTATAGCTCAAAGAGGCAAAGGTGACTGTTTTTACCAAACTTTTGTTTTGAAGGGGGAATTGAAAACTTCCTGTTGATTTTTGCTGGGGGATGTCAGTGTATGAACTCTAGTTTTAAGTGAGACCTACATAGAGGTTTTTGTTTCATGTCGCTACGACATTCCTACTGGCAGTTACAGGCAGTTTTGTCTGTGTTTTGTTCCTAGGGGGCGATAGAGCGTAATTTTAAGTTTTGGGGTTTGGTTTTTAGATTAGATCGCAATTTTTGCCAGTCCTGATGTGTGTGTCCAATTTTGTGAGTTTTGAAGCATGTTAAGGGGGTCAAATGATAGCTCAAAGAGGCAAAGGTGACTGTTTTTACCAAACTTTTGTTTTGAAGGGGGAATTGAAAATTCCTGTTGATTTTTGCTGGGGGATGTCAGTGTATGAAATCTAGTTCTAAGTGAGACCTACATATAGGTTTTTGTTTCATGTCGCTACGACATTCCTACTGGAAGTTACAGGCAGTTTTGTCTGTATTTTCTTCCTAGGGGGCGCTAGAGCGCAATTTTGAGTTTTGGGGTTTAGTTTTTTGATTAGATCGCAATTTTTGCCAGTCCTGATGTGTGTGTCCAATTTGGTGAGTTTTGAAGCATGTTAAGGGGGTCAAATTACAGCTCAAAGAGGCAAAGGTGACTGTTTTTACCAAACTTTTGTTTTGAAGGGGGAATTGCAAACTTCCTGTTGATTTTTGCTGGGGGATGTCAGTGTATGAAATCTAGGTCTGAATGAGACCTACATAGAGGTTTTTGTTTCATGTCTCTACGACATTCCTACTGGAAGTTACAGGCAGTTTTGTCTGTATTTTCTTCCTAGGGGGCGCTAGAGCGCAATTTTGAGTTTTGGGGTTTGGTTTTTTGATTAGATCGCAATTTTTGCCAGTCCTGATGTGTGTGTCCAATTTGGTGAGTTGTGAAGCATGTTAAGGGGGTCAAATTACAGCTCAAAGAGGCGGCGGTATAATAATAATAATAAAGAATAATAAAACACTAGAAATACAATAGGGTCCTGCGTCCCAAAGGGACATTCGGTCCCTAATAAAGAATAGTGAACAACAGGCTGAATAAGTGTACGTTATATGAGGCATAAATAACCAAATGAGAACGTGCCTGGTATGTTAACGTAACATATTATGGTAAGAGTCATTCAAATAACTATAACATATAGAACATGCTATGCGTTTACCAAACAATCTGTCACTCTTAATCGCTAAATCCCATGAAATCTTATGCGTCTAGTCTCTTACGTGAATGAGATAAAAAATATTATTTGATATTTTACGGTAATGTGTTAATAATTTCACACATAAGTCCCTCCTGAGTATAAGTCGCACCCCCGGACAAAGTATAAAAAAAAACTGTGACTTATAATCCGAAAAATACAGTATGGATACATCTAAAAAAAGGCTTTTTTAAAAAGAAGGGTTTTTAAGCCTTTTTTAAAAGCATCCACAGTCTGTGGTGCCCTCAGGTGGTCAGGGAGAGCGTTCCACAGACTGGGAGCGGCGGAGCAGACAGCCACTGCTCCATGTTGAAATGTTTCAAATCGGTGGAGAAATGTTGAAGTTGTAACATCTTGAATTGAGAAATGGTATTACGGATTTCCTGGAATTTTGGTAAAAACTGGAATTTTTCCAGTTCAAAAAACAACTTAGTTTTTTGTCCCAATTAAGAGGAATGTTTTAAGGGTGGAAGTAGGTTGAAAAACATGGAAGGAGTAGTCGCCAGAAAAAAGGGTGGAAATAGGGCTTTGGAAAAGCAGGAATTCTGGAAAATCCTGGAATAATTTTGAACTTGGAAGAAAGGAAGTTTGAATATCTAGAAGGGTGGAATATGTTGAAGGTGGAAAAGTTTGAATAGATTGAAAAATGTGGAAATGGTGGAAGTTTGAAAAATGGCAAATTCATTTTGAATGGGAAAAATGTCCCATAAAACCAGGAAGTCTGGGAAATTTGGGTTTTTTTTAACTTGGAAGGAAGGAAGTTTAAATTTCCAGAATGGTGGCACATGTTGAAGGTGGAATGGTTTGAATCGGTTGAAAAATGTGGAGATGGTGGAAGTTTGAAAAATGGCCAATTCATTTTGAATGGGAAAAATGTCCCGGAAAAACTGGAATTCTGGGAAATCTGGGAATTTTTTTAACGTGGAAGAAGAGAAGTTTGAATTTACAGAATGGTGGAATATGTTGAAGGTGGAATGGTTTGAATCGGTTGAAAAGTGTGGAGCCTAGTGGTTAGAGTGTCCGCCTTGAGATCGGTAGGTTGGAGTTCAAATCCCAGCCGAGTCATACCAAAGACTATAAAAATGGGACCCATAACCTCCCTGCTTGGCACTCAGCAACAAAGGGTTGGAGTTGGGGGTTAAATCACCAAAATGATTCCCGGGCGCGGCGCCGCTGCTGCCCACTGCTCCCCAAGGGGATGGGACAAATGCAGAGGACAAATTTCACCACATCTAGTGTGTGTGACAATCATTGGTACTTTAATCTTAATCTTTAATCTTAAAATGGTCGAAGTTTGAAAAATGGCCAATTCATTTTGAATGGGAAAAATGTCCCAGAAAACCAGGAATTTTGGGAAATCTGGGAATTTTTTTGAACTTGGAAGAAAGGAAGTTTGAATTTCCAGAATGGTGGAATGTGTTGAAGGTGGAATGGTTTGAATCAGTTGAAAAGTGTGGAAATTGTGGAAGTTTGAAAAATGGCCAATTCATTTTGAATGGGAAAAATGTCCCGGAAAACCTGGAATTCTGGGAAATCTGGGAATTTCTTTGAACTTGGAAGAAAGGAAGTTCAAATTTACAGAATGGTGAAATATGTTGAAGGTAGAATGGTTTAAAATGGTTGAAAAATGTGGAAATGGTGTTTGTTTGAAAAATGGCCAATTCATTTTGAATGGGAAAAATTTCCCGGAAAACCTGGAATTCTGAAAAATCCTGGAATTTTTTTGAACTTGGAAATAGAGTAGTTTCAATTTCCGGGATGGTGGAATGTGTTGAAGGTGGAATGGTTTGAATCGGTTGAAAAATGTGGAAATGGCGTAAGTTTGAAAAATGGCCAATTCATTTTGAATGGGAAAAATGTCCCAGAAAACCTGGAATTCTGGGAAATCTGGGAATTTTTTTGAACTTGGAAATAGAGTAGTTTCAATTTACAGGATGGTGGAATGTTTTGAAGGTGGAATGGTTTGAATCGGTTGAAAAATGTGGAAATGGCGTAAGTTTGAAAAATGGCCAATTCATTTTAAATGGGAAAAATGTCCCGGAAAACCGGGAATTGTGGGAAATCTGGGAATTTTTGGAATTTGTCAAGGGAAAGCCCGCAATTCCCCGAATAGGCTGAACAGTTTGAAGTTGGAAAAGTTTGAATCAGATGAAAAATGTGGGAGTGGTGGAACTTTGAAGAATGTCCGGTTGATTTCAATGGGAATTACCCCCAAAATTTGGGAATTTCGGGAAAAGGTTGAATTTTTTTGAAAATGGTAAAATAAACAACTTGAATGGTCTGAAAGAGTTGAAATGGTTGGTGTTGGAATTTTTCAAATCCGTCGAGAAATTTTGAAGTAGTATTGTGTTGAATTTACAAATTGAATTACAGGATTTCTGGAATTTAGGGAAAACCGGGAATTTTTCCAGTTCAAAGGTTGAAAAATGGCCAATTCATTTTGAATGGGAAAAATGTCCCGGAAAACCAGGAATTCTGGGGAAATCTGGGAATTTTTTTGAACTTGGAAGAAGGGAAGTTTAAATTTCCAGAAGGGTGGAATGTGTTGAAGGTAGAATGGTTTGAATCGGTTGAAAAGTGTGGAAATGGTGGAAGTTTGAAAAATGGTCAATTCATTTTGAATGGGAAAAATGTCCCGGAAAACCAGGAATTCTGGGAAATCTTTTTTTTTTTTTTAACTTGGATGAAGGGAAGTTCGAAATTCCAGGATGGTGGAATGTGTTGAAGGTGGAATGGTTTGAATCGGTTGAAAAATGTGGAAATGGAGGAAGTTTGAAAAATGGCCAATTCATTTTGAATGGGAAAAATGTCCCGGAAAACCTGGAATTCTGGGAAATCTGGGAATTTTTGGAATTTGTCAAGGGAAAGCCCGCGATTCCCAAATAGGCTGAAAAGTTTGAAGTTGGAATGCTTTGGAGCATTCACACAACTACATATTGTTAGAATGCCCATTTTACCCTACAGTGGTAATTACAGTATATTGGTCAACATTGCAACTAACACTGTTCGTCTGCTGTTTGTGTGTTGTTTGCACTATTTTATTCTACCATTTCAATTTGTATTCTCATCATGTTTGCTATTGTTCCGTGTCTCCAAATGACAATAAAAAAAAGATAGAACAGATCTTTATGTCTTTTCACAGACAATGGTCCCAAAGGGCTTTACAGGACGAGTGCAGAATACAAAGTGGTAAGTGATAAACAATCAAGATAACAAAAAAACAACAGCAACAAATACATAAAATAGTGTTGGCAGAATGCACTAAAATCTGGAATTGATTGGATAATATGGAGGAAACATAATAACATGGCTGTCTTGGTTGAATATATGGATTTTATACACAGAGCTATGCATTGTGACTATTAAAATAAGCGATCATTATTATTGATTTATATATTTCTTTAATTCTTGAATACAACGTTCAAAATGTAACCTTGAAACCAGTCCACAGTTAATTAAACTCGTATTTTCCGTCTTGTTTAGAAATTATAGCTTTATATTATATTTTCAACAATGTATTTAAATAAAATATACTTTTTTTTTTTTTGAATACATATAATCATAATTAAAAGAGCAGAGCCACAAAAGTAAAACAACAACAAGTGTCAAGTTCAAACACTGATGACATCTATTAAACAAGACAAGAAGCAAAGAATCAAACAGAGACAGAATTAAATTTGGACTCAATAGTGAGGAGGGACGCGGCGACTGTACTCTCTGTAGAGTCTTTCACCGCGCTCTGTCGAAAAAGGTGTACGTCTCCTCCTTTATTTAGATATTCAATGTTTACACAACAACACATGTCTCAACAGGAATGGGGGGTATGTAAACAGCTCTTGTTTTTGGTCACATTGAAGACAAAAGAAGAAGATGCCTCGGGCTTGAGCAGTCCTTCGATGACAATAGATAACTCCTCCCGTCTCCTCTCATCGTACACAGTGGAATTTTCCAAGCCTTTGACTTGGGGGAACAAAGACAGCTCTCATCTGTTCACTGGAACTCAGAACGGAAAGTTTTTCGATAATTTTTCTGACAACAACAAAAACAAAAACATATACACTGTGGTGGCCTCTGCGGTGTTCCACGCCATCGTCTGCTGGGGTGGGCGGGAGCATGGCCAGAGACAGGAGCAGACCCAACAAAGCAACCAAGAGAGCCCTCGGCCGCCCACCAAGTCTCGGCCAGTGTCCAGTCTGCAAGGAGACTGAGGTTTCCGATACCCGCTCATTCAGCCAAGACACTGTGAAGCTTGCCCATCCGCAGAATTGATTAACGTGGACCCCGACTTAAACAAGTTGAAAAACTTATTCGGGTGTTACCATTTAGGAGACAATTGTACGGAATATCAATCAATCAATCAATGTTTATTTATATAGCCCTAAATCACAAGTGTCTCATAGGGCTGTACAAGCCACAACGACATCCTCGGTACAGAGCCCACATACGGGCAAGGAAAAACTCACCCCAGTGGGACGTCGGTGAATGACTATGAGAAACCTTGGAGAGGACCGCATATGTGGGTAATCCCCCCCCCCCCCCCCCCCCCCCTCTAGGGGAGACCGAAAGCAACGGATGTCGAGTGGGTCTGACATAACATTGTGAAAGTCCAGTCCACAGTGGATCCAACACATCAGCGGGAGTCCAGTCCACAGCGGGGCCAACAGGAAACCATCCCGAGCGGAGACGGGTCAGCAGCGCAGAGATGTCCCCAACCGATGCACAGGCTAGTGGTCCACCCGGGGTCCCGACTCTGGACAGCCAGCACTTCATCCATGGCCACCGGACCTATGCAACTCCCCCTCGCAAGGGACAGGGGAGAAGAGGAGAGAAGAAAAGAAACGGCAGATCAACTGGTCTAAAAAAGGGGGGTCTATTTAAAGGCTAGATTATACAAATGAGTTTTAAGATGGGACTTAAATGCTTCTACTGAGGTAGCATCTCTAACTGTTACCGGGAGGGCATTCCAGAGTACTGGAGCCCGAATAGAAAACGCTCTATAGCCCGCAGACTTTTTTTTGGCTCTGGGAATCACTAATAAGCCGGCGTTCTTTGAACGCAGATTTCTTGTCGGGACATATGGTACAATACAATCGGCGAGATAGGCTGGAGCTAAACCGTGTAGTATTTTATACGTAAGTAGTAAAACCTTAAAGTTGCATCTTAAGTGCACAGGAAGTCAGTGCAAGTGAGCCAGTATAGGCGTAATATGATCAAACTTTCTTGTTTTTGTCAAAAGCCTTGCAGCCGCATTTTGTGCTGTACTGTGCAATCGACTAATAAAAAAGTCTCAATCAATCAATCAAAGTCTCTTCATCCACATCTCCTCCAGTCTCTCCAAACGGACTCCGGTGTGGCAGAGACCCGGCAGCCGGTCTCCATGGCCAAAAGGCTCCCGGGAGGCTTGGCTCAGTTACAGTTCATCTTTATTACCTATTCTGTGTTATACGTGTTTTATGTTGCACGACTGCGCCAAGAAAAAATTCCTACTTCGTGAACCCGTTCTCAAACAATGGCAATAAAAACTATTCCAATTCGGATGTATTCATCGCAGTTCTAGCTTTAAATGTATTTTCTTTTATGCCGTTTCAATTCAACGACTCTCAGCGTCGGTGCTCAATTTCCATTGAAATGGAAATGATTGTCAGCTACTCTCATCTCCAGTATTGCATTGTGCTGCAGAGAGAACAATATCAGTCCAGATATGACCCAAAACCGCCAAGCTGATCAGTGTAATCTGAGCGTTGCAGTTGTTTTTATGTACAGCATGCAGCAGAGACATGAAACGAGGAGCCACTGATGCAAATTCAATAGCTTGGCCCAGACCCTTTTGTCAATTTTTGTCCGCATGTTTGTTTCTTTTCAAAGCTCTTAAGAATTCATTTAAACATTGGTGCTTTTATGCCCGGAAATGTGTCCACTCAGGCGAGCTCGAGTTTCAGATGGAGTTTCAGGAAGCCAGATTTAGATGTTTGAAGTGTGTCACAGAAAAAGTCAGGTTCAAACACTGATTACATCTATTAAACAAGACAAGAAGCAAATAATCAAACATAGACAGAATTCAATGTGGTTCAGCGAGGAGAAACGTGTACATCTGTACCCTTGTGCAGTGTCATTACGTTCTGCCAAAAGATTGCAGGCCTCCTTCTTTTATTTAGACCTTCCCTGACCACATGGCCAAAGCTGCTTCTAAAGGACGAGGGTCGTAAAACAGTTCACAGAAAAGGTCGTAAACAGTTCACAGAAAAGGTCGGTTCAAAAAAGAGGTCGTAAAACAGTTAAAAAAGATGTTCGTAAAACGGTTCAGTCTATCTTGCTGATTGTATTATACCATATGTCCCGGCAAGAAATCTGCGTTCAAAGAACTCCGGCTTATTAGTGATTCCCAGAGCCCAAAAAAAGTCTGCGGGCTATAGAGCGTTTTCTATTCGGGCTCCAGTGCTATGGAATGCCCTCCCGGTAACAGTTAGAGATGCTACCTCAGTAGAAGCATTTAAGTCCCATCTTAAAACTCATTTGTATACTCTAGCCTTTAAATAGACCCTCTTTTTAGACCAGTTGATCTGCCGTTTCTTCTCTTTTCTCCTCTGCCCCCCTCTCCCTTGTGGAGGGGGAGTTACACAGGTCCGGTGGCCATGGATGAAGTGCTGGACCGCGAGCCTCTGCATCGGTTGGGGACATCTCTGCGCTGCTGACCCGTCTCCACTCGGGATGGTTTCCTGCTGGCCCCACTATGGACTGGACTCTCACTATTATGTCAGATCCACCATGGGCTGGACTTTCGCTGATATGTTGGATCCACTATGGACTGGACTCTCACAATATGATGCTAGACCCACTCGACATCCATTGCTTTCGGTCTCCCCTAGAGGGGGGGGGGGGGGGGGGGGGAGGGTTACCCACATATGCGGTCCTTTCCAAGGTTTCTCATAGTCATTCACATCGACGTCCCACTGGGGTGAGTTTTTCCTTGCCCTTATGTGGGCTCTGTACCGAGGATGTCGTTGTGGCTTGTGCAGCCCTTTGAGACACTTGTGATTTAGGGCTATATAAATAAACATTGATTGATTGAAAGAGGTCCGTAAAACAGTTCAAAAAGATGTTCGTAAAACGGTTCAAAAAGAGGTCGCCAGGAGGGGATTCTGGTCCTGCTTCCTCTTCGCTTTTGTAGTTCTTGGGTCAGACAATATCTTTCTGTTTGATTACAATACATGAAAGAAACAGGAACACCTTCATGTTGCTTCCCCCCTACACAGTGGAGTTTTACGAGCTTTCTTCTTGGTAGGTTTCAAAGACAGCTTTTGCTTCTCACCGGGCACTCAATGTAACACAAAGTTTTTGTGATAACTTACAAAGAATTACTCTAACAGTAAATGTTTTCGTTGCATGCATTATGTTGGGTAATCTTCCACAGGACCGTGTCATGTCGTCCTAAAATACGATACGACTGACGACTTGCCGGGCTTTGTGTTGCTCTGGCCGTGTCCGTCTAATGCTTGCATTGTGCTCACAAGATGGAGACATGTTTTATTCATTCGCTCGTCCTTTCTGTCATTGCCGAGCGCAGGGGCCCGTGCGATCAATCAAGCGCGGGGGTCAGACGTGCGGCACAATGAGATATGTTAATTGGACGGATGTAGATATGTACAGTCTGTGGTCAGAAGTTTACATTCACTTGTAAAGAACGTAATGTCATGGCTGTCTTGAGTTTCCAATCATTTCTACAACTCTCATTTCTACAACTGACCCAACCAATGCCATTGATATTTTTTCATTATTATTATTAGGGTCCGCACGGACCATTGTCAAAGGAATCCCAAAGGGAGTCCTTTTGCAATGGGACGAAAGGAACCTATTGTTATTGTAAGGTTTTATTATTCTTTATTATTCCTCAGCTTTGCGGACTATTTTGCCCCTCTTAACATGCTTCAAAACTCACCAAATTTTACACACACATAAAAAAACGCAAACAAAACTCTTTAGTCAAAAAAAACAAACCCCAAAACTCAAAATTGCGCTCTAGCACCCCCTTGGAAGAAAACTGCCTCTAACTCCCAGTACGAATGTCGTAGAGACATGAAACAAAAACCTTTTATCTCTTTGAGCTGTAATTTGACCCCCTTAAAATACTTCAAAACTCACCAAACTTTTCACACACATCAGGACTGGTGGAAATTGCGATCTAATAAAAAAAACAACCCCAAAACTCAAAATTGCTCTCTAGCGCAATTTTTGAATAAAACAGAGACAAAACTGCTCCTCAAAAGAAAACACAGACAAAACTGCTTGTAACTTCCGGTAGGAAGGTCTTAGAGACATGAAACAAAAACCTCTATGTAGGTCTCACCTAGACCTACATTTCATTCTTTGACATCTTTCAGCAAAAATCAACAGGAAGTTTGCAATCTCTCCTTCAAAACTACATTTTTGTTAAAACCGGTCACCAAACATCAAATATTATCTCCTCTGAGCGCGTTTGTTGTTTCGGCTTCAAACTAGTACAGGAGAGAGATTGAACCCTAGGGGACGGCGTGGCGAAGTTGGGAGAGTGGCCTTGCCAGCAATCTGAGGGTTACTGGTTCAATCCCAACCTTCTACCATCCTAGTCACCTCCGTTGTGTCCTTGGGCAAGACACTTCACCCTTGCTCCTGATGGGTCCTGGTTAGCGCCTTGCATGGCAGCTCCCGCCATCAGTGTGTGAATGTGTGTGTGAATGGGTGAATGTGGAAATTCTGTCAAAGCGCTTTGGGCTCCTTAAAAAGGGGGTAGAAAAGCGCTATACAAGTACAACCATTTACCATTTTACCATTTACCCTTCTGATTGAAGGACACTCAAAGAGTTTTGATAAGTGCTACGGTTTTGATTTCATGAGCCTTCAAAGACCCGCTGCGCTGATGCTGCTCCGCTGCTGTGATTTTACGAGCCTTCATAGAACCACTGTTCCACTGCGCTGATGCTACTGTTGTTTCAAGGTGGCTGCTTAAAAGCAGGAAGCACCAGCGTGAGCACACAATGCAGAGAAGGTAGGTAAACTAGACAAAAGTATTGGGACATTTAGGACTACCACTGGACAAAAGTATTGGGACACTAAGGACTATCTCTGGACAAAAGTATTGGGACACTAAGAACTAACTCTGGACAAAAGTATTGGGACATTTAGGACTACCACTGGACAAAAGTATTGGGACACCTACACAAAAGTATTGGGACACTAACGCCTAACTCTGGACAAAAGTATTGGGACACTAACAACTCACACTGGACAAAAGTATTGGGACACCTAGACAAAAGTATTGGGACACTAACGCCTAACTCTGGACAAAAGTATTGGGACACTAAGAACTAACTCTGGACAAAAGTATTGGGACATTTAGGACTACCACTGGACAAAAGTATTGGGACACTTAGGACTAACACTAAACAAATGTATTGGGACACTAAGGACTACCACTGGACAAAAGTATTGGGACACCTACACAAAAGTATTGGGACACTAACGCCTAACTCTGGACAAAAGTATTGGGACACTAACAACTCACACTGGACAAAAGTATTGGGACACCTAGACAAAAGTATTGGGACACTAACGCCTAACTCTGGACAAAAGTATTGGGACACTAAGAACTAACTCTGGACAAAAGTATTGGGACATTTAGGACTACCACTGGACAAAAGTATTGGGACACTTAGGACTAACACTAAACAAATGTATTGGGACACTAAGGACTACCACTGGACAAAAGTATTGGGACACTTAGGTCTAACAGTAGACAAAAGTTTTTGGACACTTAGGACTAGCACCTGCCAAATATGCGGGCCCGACCAACGCTGCTTGCAGCTTTAATTATTATTTGAAACTCGATTTTGCATGTCGTGGAACTGTGGACCAGCTCTATACTCTCGGCAGGGTCCTTGAGGGTGCATGGGAGTTTGCCCAACCAGTCTACATGTGTTTTGTGGACTTGGAGAAGGCATTCGACCGTGTCCCTCGGGAAGTCCTGTGGGGAGTGCTCAGAGAGTATGGGGTATCGGACTGTCTGATTGTGGCGGTCCGCTCCCTGTATGATCAGTGCCAGAGTTTGGTCCGCATTGCCGGCAGTAAGTCGGACACGTTTCCAGTGAGGGTTGGACTCCGCCAAGGCTGCCCTTTGTCACCTATTCTGTTCATAACTTTTATGGACAGAATTTCTAGGCGCAGTCAAGGCGTTGAGGGGATCTGGTTTGGTGGCTGCAGGATTAGGTCTCTGCTTTTTGCAGATGATGTGGTCCTGATGGCTTCATCTGGCCAGGATCTTCAGCTCTCACTGGATCGGTTCGCAGCTGAGTGTGAAGCGACTGGGGTGAGAATCAGCACCTCCAAGTCCGAGTCCATGGTTCTCGCCCGGAAAAGGGTGGAGTGCCATCTCCGGGTCGCGGAGGAGACTCTGCCCCAAGTGGAGGAGTTCAAGTACCTCGGAGTCTTGTTCATGAGTGAGGGAAGAGTGGATCGTGAGATCGACAGGCGGATCGGTGCAGCGTCTTCAGTAATGCGGACGCTGTATCGATCCATTGTGGTGAAGAAGGAGCTGAGCCGGAAGGCAAAGCTCTCAATTTACCGGTCGATCTACGTTCCCATCCTCACCTATGGTCATGAGCTTTGGGTTATGACCGAAAGGACAAGATCACGGGTACAAGCGGCTGAAATGAGTTTCCTCCGCCGGGTGGCGGGGCTCTCCCTTAGAGATAGGGTAGGAAGCTCTGCCATCCGGGGGGGAGCTCAAAGTAAAGCCGCTGCTCCTCCACATCAAGAGGAGCCAGATGAGGTGGTTCGGGCATCTGGTCAGGATGCCACCCGACACGTCCAACTGGTAGGAGGCCACGGGGAAGACCCAGGACACGTTGGGAAGACTATGTCTCCCGGCTGGCCTGGGAACGCCTCGGGATCCCCCGGGAAGAGCTGGACGAAGTGGCTGGGGAGAGGGAAGTCTGGGTTTCCCTGCTTAGACTGCTAATTTGTTCAACCTCGGCCCTCGGCTTTGTTCAGTTTGAAATTTTGGCCTACTCTGTATTTGAGTTTGACACCCCTGCTTTAGAGTAAAGCTTGAGGCCTCTTGCTGGGAGAGCTTTAGTGATTCTTAATATCTGCACTGTGAGGTTTTAGCGTTCTCATGATTAATACGCCACTGCACTGCATTAAATATAACCACAACATTATTTATTGAAAGCCTTCTGGAAGCTATTACGCAGAGCTAAAGTTTTTTTTTTTTCCCCCAGAAAATTGGTCCGCTATTCTGCCGCATACTAAAGACGGAACTTGATAGAGAACTCTGTGTGCAAATGTAATTATGAATTTCAAACAAAAGGGAGCGAGGCTGCGAAATTGGGCCCTTTTAAAGCCTCATATGTTCCCCATTTATCCCGAAGTCAATTTTGTGGCTAATGGCTTCATTACTGCGGTCATGCTTGAGGGCCCGCCGCTGATAACAGTCACGCAAGGAGTTGAGTGCTTCAGCCGCTCCAGCTCCAAAATCTCCGAGCTTCTGTCTGCGCCGCCGACAACAAGTTGGCACATCAACTTTGACCCCCTTTTCCGACGTCTGTTGAGATAAGGACAAACTGTTACCTCGGCTGCTCTATTCAGTACGATTTATCTGCCGCTCTTGTGGGTGAAGAGTTTCTGCAGAGGTCCAGGACGGCATCACGGTTCCTGTGCTGCATACTAATGGCTGCTGTCTGTATTTTTGTCATTCTGCTCACTTCCACATTGTAACTCCTTAGCTCTAACTTGAGTTTCACTTGACATTTGTCTTTAGCATAGTCAACAGTTGAATGATGAGGTTTCCTTGTGCCGACATTAACAGACATCCTCGGCTCGGGTCCCACGTCGGGGCAAGAAAAAACTCAACCCAATCGGATGACAATGATCAATCAATCAATGTTTACTTATATAGCCCTAAAACACGAGTGTCTCAAAGGGCTGCACGAGCCACAACGACATCCTCGGCTCAGATCCCAAATCAGGGCAAGAAAAAACTCAACCCAATGGGATGACGATGAGAAACCTTGTAAGGGACCGCAGATGTGGGGACCGGTGAATGGATGTCGAGTGGATCTAACATAATAGTGGGAGAGTCCAGTCCATAGTGGATCTAACATAATAGTGGGAGAGTCCAGTCCATAGTGGATCTAACATAATAGTGGGAGAGTCCAGTCCATAGTGGATCTAACATAATAGTGGGAGAGTCCAGTCCATAGTGGATCTAACATAATAGTGGGAGAGTCCAGTCCATAGTGAGTCTAACATGATAGTGAGACTCCAGTCCAACATGATAGTGAGACTCCAGTCCATAGTGGATCTAACATAATAGTGGGAGTCCAGTCCATAGTGGATCTAACATAATATTGTGAGAGTCCAGTCCATAGTGGATCTAACATAATAGTGTGAGAGTCCAGTCCATAGTGGATCTAACATAATAGTGAGAGTCCAGTCCATAGTGGATCTAACATAATAGTGTGAGAGTCCAGTCCATAGTGGATCTAACATAATAGTGTGAGAGTCCAGTCCATAGTGGATCTAACATAATAGTGTGAGAGTCCAGTCCATAGTGGATCTAACATAATATTGTGAGAGTCCAGTCCATAGTGGATCTAACATAATAGTGGGAGAGTCCAGTCCATAGTGGATCTAACATAATAGTGAGAGTCCAGTCCATAGTGGATCTAACGTAATAGTGTGAGAGTCCAGTCCATAGTGGATCTAACATAATAGTGTGAGAGTCCAGTCCATAGTGGATCTAACATAATAGTGAGAGTCCAGTCCATAGTGGATCTAACATAATAGTGTGAGAGTCCAGTCCATAGTGGATCTAACATAATAGTGTGAGAGTCCAGTTCATAGTGGATCTAACATAATAGTGGGAGTCCAGTCCATAGTGGATCTAACATAATAGTGGGAGTCCAGTCCATAGTGGATCTAAAATAATAGTGGGAGTCCAGTCCATAGTGGATCTAACATAATAGTGAGAGTCCAGTCCATAGTGGATCTAACATAATAGTGAGAGTCCAGTCCATAGTGGATCTAACATAATAGTGTGAGAGTCCAGTCCATAGTGGATCTAACATAATAGTGAGAGTCCAGTCCATAGTGGATCTAACATAATAGTGTGAGAGTCCAGTCCATAGTGGATCTAACATAATAGTGAGAGTACAGTCCATAGTGGATCTAACATAATAGTGTGAGAGTCCAGTCCATAGTGGATCTAACATAATAGTGTGAGAGTCTAGTCCATAGTGGATCTAACATAATAGTTAGAGTCCAGTCCATAGTCGAGCTAACATAATAGTGAGAGAGTCCAGTCCATAGTGGATCTAACATAATAGTGTGAGAGTCCAGTCCATAGTGGATCTAACATAATAGTGTGAGAGTCCAGTCCATAGTGGATCTAACATAATAGTGGGAGTCCAGTCCATAGTGGATCTAACATAATAGTGTGAGAGTCCAGTCCATAGTGGATCTAACATAATAGTGTGAGAGTCCAGTCCATAGTGGATCTAACATAATAGTGTGAGAGTCCAGTCCATAGTGGATCCAACATAATAGTGGGAGTCCAGTCCATAGTGGATCTAACATAATATTGTGAGAGTCCAGTCCATAGTGGATCTAACATAATAGTGGGAGTCCAGTCCATAGTGGATCTAACATAATAGTGTGAGAGTCCAGTCCATAGTGGATCTAAAATAATAGTGGGAGTCCAGTCCATAGTGGATCTAACATAATAGTGTGAGAGTCCAGTCCATAGTGGATCTAACATAATAGTGAGAGTCCAGTCCATAGTGGATCTAACATAATAGTGTGAGAGTCCAGTCCATAGTGGATCTAACATAATAGTGTGAGAGTCCAGTTCATAGTGGATCTAACATAATAGTGGGAGTCCAGTCCATAGTGGATCTAACATAATAGTGGGAGTCCAGTCCATAGTGGATCTAAAATAATAGTGGGAGTCCAGTCCATAGTGGATCTAACATAATAGTGAGAGTCCAGTCCATAGTGGATCTAACATAATAGTGAGAGTCCAGTCCATAGTGGATCTAACATAATAGTGTGAGAGTCCAGTCCATAGTGGATCTAACATAATAGTGTGAGAGTCCAGTCCATAGTGGATCTAACATAATAGTGAGAGTACAGTCCATAGTGGATCTAACATAATAGTGTGAGAGTCCAGTCCATAGTGGATCTAACATAATAGTGTGAGAGTCTAGTCCATAGTGGATCTAACATAATAGTTAGAATCCAGTCCATAGTCGAGCTAACATAATAGTGAGAGAGTCCAGTCCATAGTGGATCTAGCATAATATTGTGAGAGTCCAGTCCATAGTGGATCTAACATAATAGTGTGAGAGTCCAGTCCATAGTGGATCTAACATAATAGTGGGAGTCCAGTCCATAGTGGATCTAACATAATAGTGTGAGAGTCCAGTCCATAGTGGATCTAACATAATAGTGGGAGTCCAGTCCATAGTGGATCTAACATAATAGTGTGAGAGTCCAGTCCATAGTGGATCTAACATAATAGTGGGAGTCCAGTCCATAGTGGATCTAACATAATAGTGTGAGAGTCCAGTCCATAGTGGATCTAACATAATAGTGGGAGTCCAGTCCATAGTGGATCTAACATAATAGTGAGAGTCCAGTCCATAGTAGATCTAGCATAATAGTGTGAGAGTCCAGTTCATAGTGGATCTAACATAATATTGTGAGAGTCCAGTCCATAGTGGATCTAACATAATAGTGAGAGTCCAGTCCATAGTGGATCTAACATAATAGTGAGAGTCCAGTCCATAGTGGATCTAACATAATAGTGAGAGAGTCCAGTCCATAGTGGATCTAACATAATAGTGAGAGTCCAGTCCATAGTGGATCTAACATAATAGTGAGAGTCCAGTCCATAGTGGATCTAACATAATAGTGAGAGAGTCCAGTCCATAGTGGATCTAACATAATAGTGAGAGTCCAGTCCATAGTGGATCTATTATAATAATGTGAGAGTCCAGTCCATAGTGGATCTAACATACTAGTGGGAATCCAGTCCATAGTGGATCTAACATAATAGTGAGAGTCCAGTCCATAGTGGATCTAACATAATAGTGTGAGAGTCCAGTCCATAGTGGATCTAACATAATAGTGAGAGTCCAGTCCATAGTGGATCTAACATAATAGTGTGAGAGTCCAGTCCATAGTGGATCTAACATAATAGTGGGAGTCCAGTCCATAGTGGATATAACATAATAGTGAGAGTCCAGTCCATAGTGGATCTAACATAATAGTGGGAGAGTCCAGTCCATAGTGGATCTAACATAATAGTGGGAGTCCAGTCCATAGTGGATCTAACATAATAGTGGGAGTCCAGTCCATAGTGGATCTAACATAATAGTGGGAGAGTCCAGTCCATAGTGGATCTAACATAATAGTGAGAGTCCAGTCCATAGTGGATCTAACATAATAGTGGGAGTCCAGTCCATAGTGGATCTAACATAATAGTGTGAGAGTCCATTCCATAGTGGATCTAACATAATAGTGAGAGTCCAGTCCATAGTGGATCTAACATAATAGTGTGAGAGTCCTGTCCATAGTGGATCTAACATAATAGTGTGAGAGTCCAGTCCATAGTGGATCTAACATAATAGTGTGAGAGTCCAGTCCATAGTGGATCTAATATAATAGTGGGAGTCCAGTCCATAGTGGATCTAACATAAAAGTGTGAGAGTCCAGTCCATAGTGGATCTGACATAATATTGTGAGAGTCCAGTCCATAGTGGATCTAACATAATAGTGTGAGAGTCCAGTCCATAGTGGATCTAACATAATAGTGTGAGAGTCCAGTCCATAGTGGATCTAACATAATAGTGTGAGAGTCCAGTCCATAGTGGATCTAACATAATAGTGTGAGAGTCCAGTCCATAGTGGATCTAATATAATAGTGGGAGTCCAGTCCATAGTGGATCTAACATAAAAGTGTGAGAGTCCAGTCCATAGTGGATCTGACATAATATTGTGAGAGTCCAGTCCATAGTGGATCTAACATAATAGTGTGAGAGTCCAGTCCATAGTGGATCTAACATAATAGTGTGAGAGTCCAGTCCATAGTGGATCTAACATAATAGTGTGAGAGTCCAGTCCATAGTGGGGCCAGCAGGAGATCATCTTGAGTGGAGACAGGTCAGCAGTGCAGAGACGTCTCCAACTGATGCACATATGAGTGGTCCACCCTGGGTCCCGACTTTGGACAGCTAGTTAGATCCACTCCACGTCCATTGCACCGGTCGCCCAGGTTAGGGGTCCCCCACATCGGCGGTCCCCTCCAAGGTTTCTCATTGTATTGTTGAGTTTTTTCTTGCGCCCTGATGTGGGATCTGAGCCGAGGGTGTCGTTGTGGCTTGTGCAGCCCTTTGAGACACTCGTAGGGCTATGTAAATAAACTTGATTGATTGAATGATGTGACGACGACACGGGTTCGCGGGAGGCAGGGGACCGGTACTTTTTAGAGGTGGTATAGAACCGAATATGATTTATTAGTATATTGGTACTATACTAATACCGGTATACCGTGCAACCCTAGTTTGTACCAATGTTTTTTAGAACCAAATGCACTCCTACATTCTTGTTCAAGGCTTGCAGTTCATCCTAATGAACTATGAGCGCTCAATAATCTCTCTTTTGTTCCCGGTGTGATTAATCTTGTTTTTGCTTCTCCGCCTTTGCTCCTGCTCCGCATGGTTGAGCAGCCCAGTGAGCACGGCCGTCACACACGCACGTACTGTACTACCAAGCACTTGCAGCGGTCAAAGGGATGACCAAGCGGACGAGGCGGCTCCAGGTGTTTGCAGACTATATCCGTCCGGTGCCGTGGTCTAATCCAGTGTCAGTGAGCCGCCTCGCTGCTCCGTATCGATTTCCAACTAGATCCCAAGGAAGAAAGATGGAGTTAATATCGCGGAAGGCTGCCGAGGAGACGTAAGCATGTTGGAGAGAGAGATATGACCGAGTGGAAATCAATAATGTTCACATTTATCTCTATTTACCTCTGTGGCAAACGGACCTGCGCTACAACTAGAAGGCCAAGCACCGTTTAAGGAGCTCCATTAAAAGACATGACTAGATACAGTCGTGGTCAAAAGTTGACATACACTGTCATGGCTGTCTTGAGTTTCCAATCATTTCTAGAACTCTTGTTTTTTTTGTGATAGAGTGATTGGAGCACAAAAAAACATTCATAAAGTTTGCTTCTTTTATGAATTTATTATGGGTCTACTGAAAATGTGCTGGGTCAAAAGTATACATACAGCAATGTTAATATTTGCTTACATGTCCCTTGGCAAGTTTCACTGCAATAAGGCACTTTTGGTACCCATCCAAAATTTGGGAATTTCTGGAAAAGCAGGAATTTTTTTGGAAAATGGTAAAAAAACTTCAATAGTCTGAATGAGTGGAAATGGTTGGTGTTGCAATTTTTCAAATCAGTCGAGAAATGTTGAAGTAGTAACATGGATTCCGGACCCCCTTTTGCAACTGGCTGCTTGACTTCCTCACAGACAGACCCCAGTCTGTGAGAGTGGGCAACAACACCTCCAGTGCCATCTCCCTGAGCACCGGCTCCCCCCAGGGCTGCGTCCTGAGTCCGCTGCTGTTCACGTGGATGACCCATGACTGCTGCACCAGGTCCACTACTAACCACATTGTGAAGTATGCGGACGACACGACAGTAGTGGGCCTCATCCGTGACAACAACGACATGGACTACAGGGAGGAGGTGAAACATCTGGTTGACTGGTACAGAACCAACAACCTGGTCCTGAATGTCAACAAGACCAAGGAGATCATCGTTGACTTCAGGAGGCACCAGTCCAGCCACGCTCCACTCTTCATCAACGGCACAGCAGTGGAGATGGTAAGCAGCACCAAGTTCCTGGGGGTGCTGATAACTGACAATATGACCTGGTCCCTACACACTTGTAAAAAGAGCTCAGCAGCGCATGCACTTTTTGCGTCGGATGAAAAGAGCACAGCTCCATCCCTTCGTTCTCACCACATTCTACAGAGGCACTATAGAGAGCCTACTGACCAATTGCATCTCTGTCTGGACTGGAGCCTGCAGTGTCTCAGACTGGAAGTCTCTCCAAAGAGTGGTGAGGACGGCGGAAAAGATCATCAGGACTCCTCTTCCTCCTATCCAGAAGATCGCAAAAAGCCGCTGCCTGACCAGGGCTCAGAAAATCTGCAAAGACTCCTCCCACCCCCACCAAGGACTGTTTTCACTGCTGGACTCTAGAAAGAGGTTCCGCAGCCTCCAAAGCAGAACCTCCAGGTTCTGTAACAGCTTCTTCCCTCAGGTCGTAAGACTCTTGAACGCATCATAATAATCCCCTCAACTCCCCCCAAAATGGATTAACTCGCTGGAATAAAAAAGACAATATAACATACATCCATAAACGTGGACGCATGTGAGAAAGTGCAATATATTTATCTGTACAGTAATCTATGAATTTATTTATATATATTTATTTATTTCATATATATATTTATATATTATTTATATATATTTATTTATTTATATATGCACCTTATTGCTTTTTTTTTTTTATCCTGCACTACCATGAGCTTATGTAACGAAATTTCGTTCTTATCTGTGCTGTAAAATTCAAATTTGAATGGCAATAAAAAGGAAGTCTAAGTCTATTGTTGAATTTAGAAATTGTATAACGGAATTCCTGGAATTTAGGGGAAACCAGGAATTTTTCTGGTTTAAAAAACAACTTTGTTTTTTGTCCTAACTAGGAGGAATGTTTTGACGGTGGAACAATTGAAGTGGGTTGAAAAATGTGGGAGGAGTAGTCGCCAGGATAATGGGTGGAAATAGGGCTTTGGAAAACCAGGAATTCTGGAAAATCCTGGAATTTTTTTGAACTTGGAAGAAAGGAAGTTTGAATATCTATAAGGGTGGAGTATGTTGAAGGTAAACAAGTTTGAATAGGTTGAAAAATGTGGAAATGGTGGAAGTTTGAAAAATGGCCAATTCATTTTGAATGGGAAAAATGTCCCAGAAAATGTGGAATTCTGGGAAATCTGGGAATTTTTTTGAACTTGGAAATATAGTAGTTTGAATTTCCAGGATGGTGCAATGTGTTGAGGGTGGAATGGTTTGAATAGGTTGAAAAATGTTGAAATGGCGGAAGTTTGAAAAATGGCCAATTCATTTTAAATGGGAAAGATGACCCAGAAAACCTGGAATTCTGGGAAATCTGGGAATTTTTTTGAATTTGTCAAGGGAAAGCCCGCGATTCCCGAATAGGGATGTTGGAACGGTTTGAATCAGATGAAAAATGTTGGAGTGGTGGAACTTTGAAGAATGTCCGGTTGATTTCAATGGGAATTTCCCCCAAATTTGGGAATTTCGGGAAAAGGTTGAATTTTTTTGAAAATGGTAAAATAAAAAACTTGAATGGTCTGAATGAATTGAAATGGTTGGTGTTGGAGTTTTTCAAATCGGTCGAGAAATGTAGTAACGTGTCGAATTTACAAATTGAATTACGGGATTTCTGGAATTTAGGGAAAACCGGGAATTTTACCAGTTCAAAAAACAACTTTGTTTTTTGTCCTAATTAGGAGGACTGTTTTGACGGCGGAACAATTGAAGTGTGTTGGAAAATGTGGGAGGAGTAGTCGCGAGAAAAATGGGTAGAAATAGGGCTTTGGAAAACCAGGAATTCTGGAAAATCCTGGAATTTTTTTGAACTTGGAAAAAAGTAAGTTTGAATATCTAGAAGGGTGGAATATGTTGAAGGTGGGAAAGTTTGAATAGGTTGAAAAATGTGGAAATGGTGGAAGTTTGAAAAATGGCCAATTCATTTTGAATGGGAAAAATGTCCCAGAAAACCTAGAATTCTGGAAAATCCTGGAATTTTTTTGAACTTGGAAATAGAGTAGTTTCAATTTACAGGATGGTGGAATGTTTTGAAGGTGGAATGGTTTGAATCGGTTGAAAAATGTGGAAATGGCGTAAGTTTGAAAAATGGCCAATTCATTTTAAATGGGAAAAATGTCCGGGAAAACCGGGAATTGTGGGAAATCTGGGAATTTTTGGAATTTGTCAAGGAAAAGCCCGCGATTCCCAAATAGGCTGAACAGTTTGAAGTTGGAACAGTTTGAATCAGATGAAAAATGTGGGAGTGGTGGAACTTTGAAGAATGTCCGGTTGATTTCAATGGGAATTTCCCCCAAATTTGGGAATTTCGGGAAAAGGTTGAATTTTTTTGAAAATGGTCAAATAAAAAACTTGAATGGTCTGAATGAGATGCAATGGTTGGTGTTGGAATTTTTCAAATCGGTCAAGAAATGTTGAAGTAGTATTGTGTTAAATATATACAAATTGAATTACTAGATTTCTGGAATTTAGGGAAAACCGGGAATTTTTCCAGTTCAAAAAACAACTTTTTTTTTTGACTGTTTTGACGGCAGAACAATTGAAGTGGGTTGAAACATGTGGAAGGAGTAGTCACCAGAAAAATGGGTGGAAATAGGGCTTTGGAAAACCAGGAATTATGGAAAATCCTGAAATTTTTTTGAACTTGGAAGAAAGGAAGTTTGAATATCTAGAAGGGTGGAATATGTTGAAGGTGGAAAAGTTGGAATAGATTGAAAAATGTGGAAATGGTGGAAGTTTGAAAAATGGCCAATTCATTTTGAATGGGAAAAATGTCCCAGAAAACCTGGAATTCTGGGAAATATGGGAATTATTTTGAACTTGGAAATAGAGTAGTTTCAATTTCCAGGATAGTGGAATGTATTGAAGGTGGAATGGTTTGAATAGGTTGAAAAATGTGAAAATGGCGTAAGTTTGAAAAAGGGCCAATTCATTTTGAATGGGAAAAATGTCCCAGAAAACCTTGAATTCTGGGAAATATGGGAATTTTTTTTAACTTGGAAATAGAGTAGTTTCAATTTCCAGGATGGTGGAATGTATTGAAGGTGGAATGGTTTGAATAGGTTGAAAAATGTGGAAATGGCGTAAGTTTGAAAAATGGCCAATTCATTTTGAATGGGAAAAATGTCCCAGAAAACCGGGAATTCTGGGAAATATGGGAATTTTGTTGAACTTGGAAATAGAGTAGTTTCAATTTCCAGGATGGTGGAATGTATTGAAGGTGGAATGGTTTGAATAGGTTGAAAAATGTGGAAATGGCGTAAGTTTGAAAAATGGCCAATTCATTTTGAATGGGAAAAATGTCCCACAAAACCTGGAATTCTGGGAAATATGGGATTTTTTTTGAACTTGGAAATAGAGTAGTTTCAATTTCCAAGATGGTGGAATGTATTGAAGGTGGAATGGTTTGAATAGGTTGAAAAATGTGGAAATGGCGTAAGTTTGAAAAATGGCCAATTCATTTTAAATGGGAAAAATGTCAGGGAAAACCGGGAATTGTGGGAAATCTGGGAATTTTTGGAATTTTTCAAGGGAAAGCCCACGATTCCAGAATAGGCTGAACAGTTTGAAGTTGGAAAAGTTTGAATCAGATGAAAAATGTGGGAGTGGTGGAACTTTGAAGAATGTCCGGTTGATTTCAATGGGAATTACCCCCAAAATTTGGGAATTTCGGGAAAAGGTTTAATTTTTTTGAAAATGGTAAAATAAACAACTTGAATGGTCTGAAAGAGTTGAAATGGTTGGTGTTGGAATTTTTCAAATCCGTCGAGAAATGTTGAAGTAGTATTGTGTTGAATTCACAAATTGAATTACGGGATTTCTGGAATTTAGGGAAAACCGGGAATTTTTCCAGTTCAAAAAACAACTTTGTTTTTTGTCCTAATTAGGAGGACTGTTTTGACGGTGGAACAATTGAAGTGGGTTGAAATATGTGGAAGGAGTAGTCGCCAGAAAAATGGGTGGAAATAGGGCTTTGGAAAACCAGGAATTCTGGAAAATCCTGGAATTTTTTTTAACTTGGAAGAAAGGAAGTTTGGATATCTAGAAGGGTGGAATATGGTGAAGGTGGGAAAGTTTGAATAGGTTGAAAAATGTGGAAATGGTGGAAGTTTGAAAAATGGCCTATTCATTTTGAATGGGAAAAATGTCCCAGAAAACCAGGAATTGTGGGAAATCTGGGAATTTTTGGAATTTGTCAACGGAAAGCCCGCGATTCCCCGAATAGGCTGAACAGTTTGAAGTTGGAAAAGTTTGAATCAGATGAAAAATGTGGGAGTGGTGGAACTTTGAAGAATGTCCGGTTGATTTCAATGGGAATTACCCCCAAAATTTGGGAATTTCGGGAAAAGGTTGAATTTTTTTGAAAATGATAAAAAAAACAACTTGAATGGTCTGAATGAGTTGAAATGGTTGGTGTTGGAATTTTTCAAATCCGTCGAGAAATGTTGAAGTAGTATTGTGTTGAATTTACAAATTGAATTATGCGATTTCTGGAATTTAGGGAAAACCGGGAATTTTTCCAGTTCAAAAAACAACTTTGTTTTTTGTCCTAATTAGGAGGACTGTTTTGACGGTGGAACAATTGAAGTGGGTTGAAAAATGTGGAAGGAGTAGTCGCCAGAAAAATGGGTGGAAATAGGGCTTTGGAAAACCAGGAATTCTGGAAAATCCTGGAATTTTTTTTTAACTTGGAAGAAAGGAAGTTTGGATATCTAGAAGGGTGGAATATGTTGAAGGTGGGAAAGTTTGAATAGGTTGAAAAATGTGGAAATGGTGGAAGTTTGAAAAATGGCCAATTCATTTTGAATGGGAAAAATATCCCAGAAAACCTGGAATTCTGAAAAATCCTGGAATTTTTTTGAACTTGGAAATAGAGTAGTTTGCATTTCCGGAATGGTGGAATGTGTTGAAGGTGGAATGGTTTGAATCGGTTGAAAAATGTGGAAATGTTGTAAGTTTGAAAAATGGCCAATTCATTTTAAATGGGAATAATGTCCGGGAAAACCGGAAATTCTGGGAAATCTGTTTTTTTTTTTTTTTTAACTTGGAAATAGAGTAGTTTCAATTTACAGGATGGTGGAATGTTTTGAAGGTGGAATGGTTTGAATCGGTTGAAAAATGTGGAAATGGCGTAAATTTGAAAAATGGCCAATTCATTTTAAATGGGAAAAATGTCCCGGAAAACCGGGAATTGTGGGAAATCTGGGAATTTTTGGAATTTTTCAAGGGAAAGCCCGCGATTCCCCGAATAGGCTGAACAGTTTGAAGTTGGAAAAGTTTGAATCAGATGAAAAATGTGGGAGTGGTGGAACTTTGAAGAATGTCCGGTTGATTTCAATGGGAATTACCCCCAAAATTTGGGAATTTCGGGAAAAGGTTTAATTTTTTTGAAAATGGTAAAATAAACAACTTGAATGGTCTGAAAGAGTTGAAATGGTTGGTGTTGGAATTTTTCAAATCCGTCGAGAAATGTTGAAGTAGTATTGTGTTGAATTCACAAATTGAATTACAGGATTTCTGGAATTTCGGGAAAACCGGGAATTTTTCCAGTTCAAAAAACAACTTTGTTTTTTGTCCTAATTAGGAGGACTGTTTTGACGGTGGAACAATTGAAGTGGGTTGAAATATGTGGAAGGAGTAGTCACCAGAAAAATGGGTGGAAATAGGGCTTTGGAAAACCAGGAATTCTGGAAAATCCTGGAATTTTTTTTTAACTTGGAAGAAAGGAAGTTTGGATATCTAGAAGGGTGGAATATGTTGAAGGTGGGAAAGTTTGAATAGGTTGAAAAATGTGGAAATGGTGGAAGTTTGAAAAATGGCCAATTCATTTTGAATGGGAAAAATATCCCAGAAAACCTGGAATTCTGAAAAATCCTGGAATTTTTTTGAACTTGGAAATAGAGTAGTTTGCATTTCCGGAATGGTGGAATGTGTTGAAGGTGGAATGGTTTGAATCGGTTGAAAAATGTGGAAATGGTGTAAGTTTGAAAAATGGCCAATTCATTTTAAATGGGAATAATGTCCGGGAAAACCGGAAATTCTGGGAAATCTGTTTTTTTTTTTTTTAACTTGGAAATAGAGTAGTTTCAATTTACAGGATGGTGGAATGTTTTGAAGGTGGAATGGTTTGAATCGGTTGAAAAATGTGGAAATGGCGTAAGTTTGAAAAATGGCCAATTCATTTTAAATGGGAAAAATGTCCGGGAAAACCGGGAATTCTGGGAAATCTGGTAAAAATATTTTAACTTGGAAATAGAGTAGTTTCAATTTACAGGATGGTGGAATGTTTTGAAGGTGGAATGGTTTGAATCGGTTGAAAAATGTGGAAATGGCGTAAGTTTGAAAAATGGCCACTTCATTTTAAATGGGAAAAATGTCCGGGAAAACCGGGAATTCTGGGAAATCTGGTCATTTTTTTTGAACTTGGAAATAGAGTAGTTTCAATTTACAGGATGGTGGAATGTTTTGAAGGTGGAATGGTTTGAATCGGTTGAAAAATGTGGAAATGGCGTAAATTTGAAAAATGGCCAATTCATTTTAAATGGGAAAAATGTCCCGGAAAACCGGGAATTGTGGGAAATCTGGGAATTTTTGGAATTTTTCAAGGGAAAGCCCGCGATTCCCCGAATAGGCTGAACAGTTTGAAGTTGGAAAAGTTTGAATCAGATGAAAAATGTGGGAGTGGTGGAACTTTGAAGAATGTCCGGTTGATTTCAATGGGAATTACCCCCAAAATTTGGGAATTTCGGGAAAAGGTTTAATTTTTTTGAAAATGGTAAAATAAACAACTTGAATGGTCTGAAAGAGTTGAAATGGTTGGTGTTGGAATTTTTCAAATCCGTCGAGAAATGTTGAAGTAGTATTGTGTTCAATTTACAAATTGAATTACGGGATTTCTGGAATTTAGGGAAAACTGGGAATTTTTCCAGTTCAAAAAACAACTTTGTTTTTTGTCCTAATTAGGAGGACTGTTTTGACGGTGGAACAATTGAAGTGGGTTGAAATATGTGGAAGGAGTAGTCACCAGAAAAATGGGTGGAAATAGGGCTTTGGAAAACCAGGAATTCTGGAAAATCCTGGAATTTTTTTTAACTTGGAAGAAAGGAAGTTTGAATATCTATAAGGGTGGAATATGTTGAAGGTGGAAAAGTTGGAATAGGTTGAAAAATGTGGAAATGGTGGAAGTTTGAAAAATGGCCAATTCATTTTGAATGGGAAAAATGTCCCAGAAAACCTGGAATTCTGGGAAATATGGGAATTTTTTTTGAACTTGGAAATAGAGTAGTTTCAATTTCCAGCATGGTGGAGTGTTTTGAAGGTGGAATGGTTTGAATCGGTTGAAAAATGTGGAAATGGCGTAAGTTTGAAAAATGGCCAATTCATTTTAAATGGGAAAAATGTCCGGGAAAACCGGGAATTGTGGGAAATCTAGGAATTTTTGGAATTTGTCAAGGGAAAGCCCGCGATTCCCGAATAGGCAGAACAGTTTGAAGTTGGAACGGTTTGAATCAGATGAAAAATGTTGGAGTGGTGGAACTTTGAAGAATGTCCGGTTGATTTCAATGGGAATTTCCCCCAAATTTGGGAATTTCGGGAAAAGGTTGAATTTTTTTGAAAATGGTAAAATAAAAAACTTGAATGGTCTGAATGAGTTGAAATGGTTGGTGTTGGAATTTTTCAAATCGGTCAAGAAATGTTGCAGTAGTTCCATTTTTAATTGTAAATGTATTAACGTGTTGAATTTACAAATTGAATTACGGAATTTCGGGAATTTCGGGAAAACCGGGAATTTTTCCGGTTTAAAAAACAAAACTTCGTTTTTGTCCTAATTAGGAGGAATGTTTTGATGGTGGAACAATTGAAGTGGGTTGAAACATGTGGAAGGAGTAGTCACCAGAAAAATGGGTGGAAATAGGGCTTTGGAAAAGCAGGAATTCTGGAAAATCCTGGAATTTTTTTGAACTTGGAAGAAAGGAAGTTTGAATATCTATAAGGGTGGAATATGTTGAAGGTGGGAAAGTTTGAATAGGTTGAAAAATGTGGAAATGGTGTAAGTTTGAAAAATGGCCAATTCATTTTGAATGGGAAAAATGTCCCAGAAAACCTGGAATTCTGGGAAATCCTGGAATTTTTTTGAACTTGGAAATAGAGTAGTTTGCATTTCCGGAATGGTGGAATGTGTTGAAGGGGGAATAGTTCGAATAGGTTGAAAAATGTGGAAATGGTGGAAGTTTGAAAAATGGCCAATTCATTTTGAATGGGAAAAATGTCCCATAAAACCTGGAATTCTGGACAATCCTGGAATTTTTTGAACTTGGAAATAGAGTAGTTTCAATTTACAGGATGGTGGAATGTTTTGAAGGTGGAATGGTTTGAATCGGTTGAAAAATGTGGAAATGGCGTAAGTTTGAAAAATGGCCAATTCATTTTAAATGGGAAAACTGTCCGGGAAAACTGGGAATTGTGGGAAATCTGGGAATATTTGGAATTTTTCAAGGGAAAGCCCGAAATTCCCCGAATAGGCTGAACAGTTTGAAGTTGGAACGGTTTGAATCGGGTGAAAAATGTGGAAGGTAGAGCGCGCCAAAATCTGGAGAAAAAGAAGAAGTTTAACAAACACTGTAAAAAAAGTTCTGTAAAAAAACGGTCTAACGAAAACCATAAAATGAAAGTAAAACATTGTAAACCAAATAAAGATCAAAAACATTTTTATTTACAGAAATTTTCATGAAACATTTTGCGGAAAAATATTGTAATTTTACATGAATTTGAAAGTAATTTAAGAAAACAGAAAATGCTATGTATGATTCATTTGGTATTTTTCTGTAAAAAAATAGAAATATATATTGTATATAGTTTGTCATTACTGGCATATTACTTAAAATAACAGGCGGATTGTTTATTTACAGATAATGTCTTCAATTCTACAGTTTTATAAATTATTTTAAAAAATATATAAAAATTACAGTAGAAATTTAGAGTAAATTAACCATAAAAATAGGATTTTTTTTTACAGTGCGAGTATTCGCATTGGCTCTGCATCTTCTGTAATTTGCCATGGAGAGTTGGGACGGTGCAAGTGCGTCACTTTTGCAGCGTGCACATACTTTTGTTTCCAGAAATAAAATTGACCTCCTAGTTTGACCTTGAAAGAGCGTTTTGGAAATGTTTCCCGTTATTTCTGGCGTGTCAGCGCGTGGCGGACAAGCAGGCGGGCGGCGAGGCGGCCACTTTGGAAAAAAAAAAAAAAAAGTGACAGATCTCTTTTGTTTTGCATGGCTTTGTTTACGCCTCACTTTCTTTTCATGCCCTCCCAACGACCTCCCCCGGGGCCAGAGAGGAAGAGAGAGAGACGGATGATGTCGTGTCGGACTGTGACACATGTCCGTTAGAATCCTTCCATCATTTTTGGTTTCATCATGACATCACACGGACGGAGATAAGACCTTCTGGAGGAACGTTCTGTGGTCGGATGAAACAAAAATGGAGCTGTTTGGCCACAATACCCAGCAATATGTTTGGAGGACAAAAGGTGTGGTTTTTAATCCCAGGAACACCATGCCTACCGTCAAGCATGGTGGTGGTAGTATTATGCTCTGGTAGTATTATGACTTTTGTCATATAAAGTTCTGACTTTTATCACAGCATTGCCAATTTTTTTGTTGTTCTTGTAAAATAGTGACATTTTTTTTAGTAAAGAGATGACTTTTGTCATATAAAATTCTGACTTTTATCACAATATTGCCAATTTTTGTTGTTGTTCTTGTAAAACAGAGGACAACGCTACGAACAATGCTCCGCCGCTCCCAGTCTGTGGAACGCTCTCCCTGACCACCTGAGGGCACCACAGACTGTGGATGCTTTTAAAAAAGGCTTAAAAACGCTTCTTTTTTTTTTTTTAAAAAGCCTTTTTTTTTAGATATATGCATACTAGTTTTAGCTATTTGGCTTTCTAGTTTTTATTTTTATTTATGATTTATTATCTTTTTATTTTAATACACTGTAGCACTTTGAGGTTGTTTGCTCAATGTAAAGTGCTTTTTTACAAATAAAATCTATTATTATTAATTGTGACATTTTTTTAGTAAAATGATGACTTTTGTCATATAAAATTCAGATTTTTATCAAAGTCTCCCTACTAACCCACCAGTGCCTCCATGGAAATGCCCCCCTCTACCTCAAGGAACTACTCACCCCCAAATCCTCCACACGACACCTCCGCTCCGGACAGGCTAACCTCCTCCGAACTCCGAGGACAAAGCTACGAACAATGGGAGACCGGGCTTTCTGCACCGCCGCTCCCAGTCTGTGAAACACTCTCCCTGACCACCTGAGGGCACCACAGACTGTGGATGCTTTTAAAAAAGGCTTAAAAACGCTTATTTGAATTATTTTTTTTTTTAAAAGCCTTTTTTTAGATATATGCATACTAGTTTTAGCTATTTGGCTGTTCTAGTTTTTATTTTCCTTTATTTTTTATTATCTTTTTATTTTAATACACTGTAGCACTTTGTGGTTGTTTACTCAATGTAAAGTGCTTTTTACAAAAAAAATCTATTATTATTATTATTATTATTATTAGTTTTAGCTATTTAGCTGTTCTAGTTTTTATTTTTATTTATTTTTTATTATCTTTTTATTTTAATACACTGTAGCACTTTGAGGTTGTTTACTCAATGTAAAGTGCTTTTTACAAAAAAAATCTATTATTATTATTATTATTATTAATAGTGACAGTTTTTGAGTAAAATTATGACTTTTGTCATCATTTTGCTAAGTGAAATTCCGATTTATTATTATAATATTGCCAAATGGTTAAAGTTTTCTTACAAAATTGTGACTTGTCGAGTAAAATCAGCACTCTTTTTTTTATAAAATTGCCAAAATGTTAAGCTTTTCTTGTAAAATTGCTCTAAACAAGCTCATGGCACTCGGCTTCAAGGGTTGGAATTGGGGGTTAAATCACCAAAAATGATTCCCGGGCGCGGCCACCGCTGCTGCTCACTGCTCCCCTCACCTCCCAGGGGGGTGATCAAGGGTGATGGGTCGAATACAGAGCGTAATTTCGCCACACCTAATGTGTGTGTGTGACAATCATTGCCACTTTTAACATAGTCGAAGGGGGCTTGGCCTGGAGGCGGGCTTCGGCACGGCAACAGATCACCTACAAAGTCAGAAAAGCCGCTTAAAGATGGTCGGGAAAACCCACGTCTATGCAAAATCTTGAACAAAGCACCGCTATTACATGTTAAGTAGACCACCAGGAAGTCATTTATATCATAATATGACCCCTTTAAGTAATTAGAGCTCTCCGCTCAGGAGGATTGCTCCTCCCCCTCTGCTTCAGGCTGAAAAAAAACACCCAAAAAATGGTGAGATAAAGTATCACTTTCATCCGATATTGATACCCGCTCAATAACACCGACATAAATGCGCGTCTGAATCGAACGGCGAGTGTGATGTTGTGACCGGGTGAATCTAAATAAGGTAAATATAGTTTATATTCGACGGTGTGTGCAAAAAAAAAAAAAAAAAAAAAAAATCGGTGATGCCTACAAGATATCTATTTAAAGAGTGAACATTTTCATGAGATAAACTGTGGCACTTTTGGAGAAGGTGCATCGTGTGAAAAAAATCACACAAAGCATATCCAATACATACTATCTAGTAGGGTTGTACTAGTATAGTACCGCCATACTAATGAATCATATTCCGTACTATACCGCCTCTAAAAAACTACCGGTCCCCCCGGCCCCCCTTTTTTTTTAACGTATATGACAACGCGTGGTCACGTCGTGACATTGCCATTTTTTTTCGAGCAGAGGAGCATGTTCGGCAGCGCACACACACACACGGAGTACTTACAAGCAGACACAGTGTGTAGACAGAAAAGGGAGAACGGACGCATTTTGGCTTAAAAAGTAAAGATAAAGGTGACGTTATAACACTGAAACGCCCTCAGGAAGAGGTGCTTTAAGACACGGCTAGCTAGCTAGCGGGCTAACGTCCATCTACAGTGTTTTAGCTACTTCTAAATCACTAATCCTCGCCTCCATGGCGACAAATAAAGTAAAACATTTTTACTTTATTACGAGGAATAGCTAAACATGCTTCATTACACATCGCCGGCGTCAAAATGTAAACAAACGCCATCGGTGGATATACACCTGACATCCACTGTAATGATACCAAGTACAGGAGCGTATCTAGTCGACACTACTATCGCTTTTTTTTAGCATCACAAAATCTTCTTTAGTTTTTTTAATTGTATATTATGTTTATAAACTCAGGAACTACATCCCTGGACACATGAGGACTTACATGATGACTAATGTATGATCCTGTAACTACTTGGTATCGGAATCGATACTCAAATTTGTGGTATCGTCCAAAACTAATGTGAAGTATCCAAACAAGAGAAGAATAAGTGATTATTACATTTTAACAGAAGTGTAGATAGAACATTGTGAAAGTCTCTGTGTGTGGGTTCTCCTGGGACCGGCAGAATCTGTGGGAGCCCGAAGTCGTTTATTTTTACGTTGATAATGGGCAATGTCGCTCGTGTGGGTTTTTCCTTCTCTCCTCCGCGCTCCCCCTCACGGCCTCGGATGCTGCTGATAAAGGAGACAGGTGATTAGATAACCAGCCCCAGCTGGGTAATCTACTCACCTGTCAGCTGGGCTTCGAAGCCGGGCCATACACACCCCCTTCCCGCAGGAGGCGCGCCGACCACGCCCCCCTCCACAAACATGTTAAAATATTAACAGTAAATGAACAAGTAGATTAATAATCCATTTTCTACCACATGTCCCTCATAATGTGTACAAAATAATAGGTGTATAAATGACACAATATGTTACTGCATATGTCAGCAGACTAATTAGGAGTCTTTCTTTGCTTACTTATTAATAAAATACAAGTTGTCTTGTATGTTCACTATTTTATTTAATGACAAAATTGCAATAAAAAACATTGTTGCATGTGCACAGGGGGAAGAATAGGGCACAGAAAGCGGGGACGTCGTTAAATCTATATTTATTATATATCACCATATAAATGGAGTGTGTGAACTAATCCAAAATGTGTGTGGTGTGTGACTATGTGTAGAGATTAGCTGTAGTGTGTCACCGGTAGTGTTGAGCGAGGTGCGGGAGTCCCAGAGGGGGCAAGGCGGGCTCGGAGGTCCGCGGGCAGGCGTGAGGTCAAGGGCAGGGGCGAGGCGTCAAAAGTCCGTGTCCAGGCGGGAGGTGGAGATCCAAGCGGCAGCCAGGGAACCAGAGGGAACACGGGGAGACGAGACACACAGCTCGTGACGCGGGAAACGGGGAAAGGCTGCTGGAAGACGACAAGGGGGACACGAGACAAATGAACACTGAGGGGGAGAAAACACAGAGAGAGAGAGTGTGCATGGAGCTTGATGAGTCGGCTTACTGTACTGGAACCATACTTGCCAACCCTCCCGATTTTCCCGGGACACTCACGAATTTCAGTGCTCCTCCCGAAAATCTCCCGGGGCAACCATTCTCCCGAATTTCTCCCGATTTCCACCCGGACAACAATATTGGGGGCGTGCCTTAAAGGCACCCGCCTATAGCGTCCTCTACAACCTGTCGTCACGTCAGCTTTTCCTCCTTACAAACTTGCCGGTTCAGTCACATAATATATACGGCTTTTACACACACGCAAGTGAATGCAAGGCATACTTGGTCAACAGCCATACAGGTCACACTGAGGGTGGCCGTACAAACAAATATGCGCCACACTGTGAACCCACACCAAACAAGAATGACAAACACATTTCGGGAGAACATCCGCACCGTAACACGACATAAACACAACAGAACAAATACCCAGAACCCCTTGCAGCACTAACTCTTCCGGGACGCTACAATATACACCCCCGCTACCACCAAACCCCACAGCCCCCACAACCCCCCCCTCCACACCTCAAACCCCCCATCTCCCGAATTCGGAGGTCTCAAGGTTGGCAAGTATGACTTGAACAGATCGCTACGTTCTGGCCCGGAATGCAGGTTTGCACTGGCTTGAAAAGGCCGGAAGCCTATCAGCGACAGGTGTGTTGAGTGCTGATTGACCCGATTGGAGTGGCGCGCCCTTGGAGGTGCGCCCAGCGCACAGATGATTGCGTCGTGACACATATGTCAAAAGTACCCTAAGATTTTTTGTTAAAATAAAGCCAATAAGGCCATTTTTTGCGGTCCCCTTTATTTATAAAAGTATCAAGTATTGAAAAGTGTCGAAATACATTTTGGTCCCGGTACCGGTATCACCTTTTCAACATTGCGTGGAAGTCTGGGACAGTGCCGAGGGAGTGGCAGACTGGGGTGGTGGTTCCCCTTTTCAAAAAGGGGGACCAGAGGGTGTGTGCTAATTACAGGGGTATCACACTACTCAGCCTCCCTGGGAAAGTTTACGCCAAGGTACTGGAAAGGAGGGTCCGGCCGATAGTCGAACCTCAGATTCAAGAGGAGCAATGTGGATTCCGTCCTGGTCGTGGAACAACTGACCAACTCTTTACGCTTGCGGGAATCCTGGAGAGGGCCTGGGAGTATGCCTATCCAGTCTACATGTGTTTTGTGGATTTGGAGAAGGCGTATGACCGCGTCCCTCGGGAGATCTTGTGGGAGGTGCTGAGGGACTACGGAGTGAGGGGAACCCTGCTGAGGGCCATCCAATCTCTGTACAACCAAAGCGAGAGTTGTGTCCGGGTGCTTGGATGTAAGTCGGATCCGTTTCCAGTGGGGGTTGGTCTCCGCCAGGGCTGCGCTCTGTCACCTATCCTGTTTGTGATTTTCATGGACAGGATTTCTAGGCTGAGTCATGGCCATGGCGGAGAGGGTATATGTCTCGGGGGGCTAAAGGTTGCGTCACTGCTGTTTGCAGATGATGTGGTCCTGATGGCACCTTCGGTTCGTGACCTTCAGCTCTCACTGGATCGGTTCGCAGCCGAGTGTTCAGCGGCTGGAATGAGGATCAGCATCTCCAAATCTGAGGCCATGGTTCTCAGCAGGAAACCGATGGTTTGTACAGTCCGGGTAGGGGACGAGACTCTGTCCCAGGTGGAGGAGTTTAAGTATCTCGGGGTCTTGTTCACGAGTGAGGGAAAGATGGAGAAGGAAATCAGCCGGAGAATCGGAGCAGCTGGGGCAGTATTGCAGTCTCTCTGCCGCACTGTTGTGACGAAACAGGAGCTGAGCCAGAAGGCAAAGCTCTCGGTCTACCGAGCTATCTACATTCCTACTCTCACCTATGGTCATGAAGTGTGGGTAATGACCGAAAGAATAAGATCGCGGATACAAGCGGCCGAAATGAGTTTCCTCAGAAGGGTGGCTGGCATCTCCCTTAGAGATAGGGTGAGAAGTTCAGTCACCCGAGAGAGACTCGGAGTAGAGCCGCTGCTCCTTCGCTTGGAAAGGAGCCAGCTTAGGTGGTTCGGGCATCTCGTGCGGATGCCTCACGAGCGTCTCCCTAGGGAGGTCCTCGTTGCACGTCCCACTGGGAGGAGGCCCCCCGGCAGGCCAAGGACCAGATGGGGGGATTACATCTCCTCTCTGGCCTGGGAACGCTTCGGGATTCCCCAGGAGGAAGTCGCAAATGTTGCTCTGGAGAGGGAAGTCTGGGGGTCTTTGCTGGAGCTGCTGTCCCCGCGACCCGATTCCGGATAAGCGGTTGAAGATGGATGGTACCGGTATCAAAATACACTTTGGTGCCGGTACCGGTACCAAAATATTGGTATCGGCACAACCCTATCATCTCGACCACAAGAGTCTTAAATGTAGATCGTGCTTTCCATCCATCTTCTTCCGCTTATCCGATGTCGGGTCGCGGGGGAAGCAGCCTAAGCAGAGTAGCCCAGCCTTTCCTCTCCCCAGCCACTTCGTCCAGGTCTTCCCGGGGGATCCCGAAGCGTTCCCAGGCCAGCCGGGAGACATAGTCTTCCCAACGTGTCCTGGGTCTTCCCCGTGGCCTCGGACGTGCCTTAAACACCTCCCTAGGGAGGCATTCGGGTGGCATCCTGACCAGATGCCCGAACCACCTCATCTGGCTCCTCTCAATGTGGAGGAGTAGCGGCTTTACTTTGAGCTCCCCCCGGATGACAGAGATTCTCACCCTATCTCTAAGGGAGAGCCCCGCCACCCGGCGGAGGAAACTCATTTCGGCCGCTTGTACCCGTGATCTTGTCCTTTCGGTCATAACCCAAAGCTCATGACCATAGGTGAGGATGGGAACGTAGATCGACCGGTAAATCGAGAGCTTTGCCTTCCGGCTCAGCTCCTTCTTCACCACAACGGATCGATACAGCGTCCGCATTACTGATCCGCCTGTCGACCTCACCATCCACTCTTCCCTCACTCGTGAAAAAGACTCCGAGGTACTTGAACTCCTCCACTTGGGGAAGGGTCTCCTCCGCAACCCAGAGATGGCACTCCACCCTTGTCCGGGCGAGAACCATGGACTCGGACTTGGAGGTGCCGATTCCCATCCCAGTCGCTTCACACTCGGCTGCGAGAGCTGAAGATCCTGGCCAGATGAAGCCATCAGGACCACATCATCTGCAAAAAGCAGAGACCTAATCCCGCAGCCCCCAAACCGGAACCCCTCAACGCTTTGATCTTGTTTTGGGCCCCACTATATGGTCCAGCTGTGCCTAATAAAGTGGCCAGTGTTGCTGTGCAGCGTTGAGGTGTACGTTCTGGTGAAAACAACACCCGTGTGATTCGGATGTTTGTTTTGGCTTTTCTTTCCGGAATCTCCATCCTGTAAACAAGCATGGTTGCGTCCGGAGCCACCGCAGCACTCAAGCCCACTTTTTCGGGAGGGGGGGTTACTTTGCACGAGCCTGGCACGTCATTAAACATCTCCCCACACCGCCGTGTTGTAGCTCGCTGTAAATATCAGCTGCCGCCGCTCTCTCGGGGACGGCTCATTTGCATTCGACGAAAATAACGACGGAGGATTACCATCACGGCGGCGGGGGCCCACGGAGCGCGGGGATGGAAATGGAAACGTGCGGATCAGGAGGTGACTTCTGGTGCGGCGTACGCCTCGGTAATTATTGCGAGTGTGCAATGCGAGTAATGACATTTTCTAGCACATTCTAATCTTACATCCCATTAGAAACACACTTAAGTCCATTTTGACAAATCAAATAAATAATGTGCACTAACGCTTGAAGATATTGCAGCTCAATCCAATCAGGGAGCTGATTACTTCCCCAAAAATGCTGAATCCCTCCCTAGATACCCCACCCTAATCATAATTGCGGTGTGAATAATCTCTATCATTTGCATAATAGAAGGCAGGAAAGGATCATCTCTCTTTTCTTTTTCTTTTTTTTTTTTTTTACCTTCCATCAAAATGTCTGAACGAGGACAAGGCCCCTCTGAATTCTCCCGGACTTTTCTGGGTCACCACGATAGCATTGAGCCCACGTTTCTAATACGGAGTTGGGAAAAAAAAAATTTTTAAATGTCCAGGAAATGTGGCTTAATGTGCAGGTGATCAGAATAATAATAATAATAATAATAATAATAATAGATTTTTTTTTGTAAAAAGCACTTCACATTGAGTAAACAACCTCAAAGTGCTACAGTGTATTAAAAGAAAATAAAATAAAAAATAAAAAAATAATAAAAAATAAATAAAAATAAAAACTAGAACAGCCAAATAGCTAAAACTAGTATGCATATATATATATATTTTTAAAAAGGCTTTGTAAAAAGCACTTCACATTGAGTAAACAACCTCAAAGTGCTACAGTGTATTAAAAGAAAAGAAAATTTTAAAAAAAATAATAATAAAAAATAAATAAAAATAAAAACTAGAACAGTCAAATAGCTAAAACTAGTATGCATATATATATATATTTAAAAAGGCTTTTTTTAAAAGCATCCACAGTCTGTGGTGCCCTCAGGTGGTCAGGGAGAGCGTTCCACAGACTGGGAGCGGCGGCGCAGAAAGCCCGGTCTGTGAAGCAACACAACCAACACGACATTCCGGTGTGAAGTGAAGTGAAGTGAATTATATTTATATAGCGCTTTTCTCTACTGACTCAAAGCGCTTTACATAGTGAAAACCCAATATCTAAGTTACATTTAAACCAGCGTGGGTGGCACTGGGAGCAGGTGGGTAAAGTGTCTTGCCCAAGGACACAACGGCAGTGACGGGGATGGCGGAAGCGGGAATCGAACCTGCAACCCTCAGGTTGATGGCACGGCCACTCTACCAACCGAGCTATACCGACCCAATTAACTTCCCGGTGCGACATGAAATTGTGTCCTTCCAAAAACAACGTATAGTACACAACCCAAAACCAGTGAAGTTGGCACGTTAAATGGTAAATAAAAACAAAACGCAATGATTTGCGAATCCTTTTCAACCTATATTCAGTTATATAGACGTTATTTTATGCAAATATTAGCTCATTTGGAATTTGAAGCCTGCAACATGTTTAAAAAAAAGCTGGCACAAGCGGCAAAAGAGACTGAGAAAGTTGAGGAATGCTCATCAAACACTTATTTGGAACATCCCACAGGTGAACGGGCTAATTGGGAACGGGTGGGTGCCATGATTGGGTATAAAAGAAATGCACAAACAAGGACGCAGCGAGGGTCACCACTTTGTCAACAAATGCCTGAGCAAATGGTCGAACAGTTTAAGAACAACATTTATCAACCAGCTATTGCAAGGAATTTAGGGATTTCACCATCTACGCTCAGTAATGTCATCAAAAGGTTCAGAGAATCTGGAGAAATCACTGCACGTAAGCGATGATATTACGGACCTTGCATCCCTCAAGCGACATCATTGTGTAAAGGATATCACCGCATGGGCTCAGGAACACTTCAGAAAACCACTGTCAGTAACTACAGTTAGTCGCTACATCTGTAAGTCCAAGTTACAACTCTACTATGCAAAGCGAAAAACCATTTATCAACAACACCCGGAAACGCCTCTCACTTTCCATGCATTTGGATTCCAAAAGACTGAAGTCCACTTCATGTCGACGGCAAAAAGCCATCAGTGAGAACACACACCATTGTGTTCTTGGTTAATTGGCTGAGTACAGACTCCACTCCTCCAACAGTCAACATGTTCTTCTTCTCTTCCCACAACCAAGGCGACTAATCAAAATGAAGAAAAAAAAAACAAGTGTAAATGCAAATGATCTGACCAAGCGTGTGGGCTCTCGCTCCACTGTTGGATCTTCACTGGTGACAAAGTGTCCACCAAACATCTCCAAAGACTTGAAATGAACATTAACCACTTCTCATCATCTGACTGAGCACGCTTTGCTTGGTATTTTCCGTAACCACGACAACCGGGCCGAGACTTTCTTCTTCTGTCTGCATACTGAATGCATATTTAATGCAAAACGCTGTCAAAGACTGGAACGGTTACTTGAAAAGGAAGAAAAAATGGTAGAAATTAAATAGAAAACCCAAGAGAACTAGATGAGGCAATTTCTGATGGAATTGCGTGTGAATGCTCCAATGCTGAAGTTGAACTGAAATCCTGGAATTTTTTTTTAGAATTGTTGAAGTAGAGCACACAATTCCCAAACAGGTTGAATATTTTGAAGTTGGAACCGTTCGAATCAGATGAAAAATGTGGGAGTTGTGGAACTTTGAAGAATGTCCCGTTGATTTCAATGGGAATTTCGGGAAAAGCGGGAATTTTTTTGAAAATGGGAAAAAAACAACTTGAATGGTCTGAATGAGTTGAAAGGGTTGGGGTTGGAATTTTTCAAATCGGTCGAGAAATGTTGAAGTAGTATCATTTTTTATTGAGAAATGGTATTGAGGAATTCCTGGAATTTAAGAAAAACCGGGAACTTTTCCAGTTCGAAAAACAACTTTGTTTTTTGTCCTGATTAAGAGGAATTTTTTGACGGTGGGACGGTTGAAGTGGGTTGAAAAATGTGGAAGATGTAGTCGCCAGGAAAAAGGGTTGTAATAGGGCTTTGGAAAAGCAGGAATTCTGGAAAATCCTGGAATTTTTTTTAACTTGGAAGAAGGAAAGTTTGAATTTCCAGAATGGTGAAATGTGTTGAAGGTGGAATGGTTTGAAAAATGTGGAAGTTGTGGAAATTTGAAGAATGTCTCGTTGATTTCAATGGAAATTTCCCAAAAATTTGGGAAATTCGGGAAGAGCGGGAAGTTTTTTGAAAACGGTAAAGAAAAAAAAACTTGAATGGTCTGAATGAGTTGAAAGGGTTGGGGTTGGAATTTTTCAAGTCGGTCGAGAAATGTTGAAGTAGTAACATTTTTTTATTGAGAAATGGTATTGAGGAATTCCTGGAATTTAGGGAAAACCGGAAACTTTTTCAGTTCGAAAAAGAACTTAGTTTTTTTGTCCTGATTAAGAGAAATGTTTTGACGGTGGAACGGTTGAAGTGGGTTGAAAAATGTGGAAGGAGTCGTCGCCAGAAAAAAGGGTGGTAATAGGGCTTTGGAAAAGCAGGAATTCTGGAAAATCCTGGAATTTTTTTTAACTTGGAAGAAAGGAAGTTTGAATTTCCAGAATGGTGAAATGTGTTGAAGGTGGAATGGTTTGAAGCGGTTGAAAAATGTGGAATCTGTGGAAATTTGAAGAATGTCTCGTTGATTTCAATGGGAATTTCCCAAAAATTTGGGAAATTCGGGAAGAGCGGGGAGTTTTTTGAAAACGGTAAAGAAAAAAAAACTTGAATGGTCTGAATGAGTTGAAAGGGTTGGGGTTGGAATTTTTCAAGTCGGTCGAGAAATGTTGAAGTAGTAACATTTTTTATTGAGAAATGGTATTGAGGAATTCCTGGAATTTAGGGAAAACCGGGAACTTTTCCAGTTCGAAAAACAACTTTGTTTTTTGTCCTGATTAAGAGGAATGTTTTGACGGTGGAACGGTTGAAGTGGGTTGAAAAATGTGGAAGGAGTCGTCGCCAGAAATGAGGGTGGTTATAGGGCTTTGGAAAAGCAGGAATTCTGGAAAATCCTGGAATTTTTTTTAACTTGGAAGAAGGAAAGTTTGAATTTCCAGAATGGTGAAATGTGTTGAAGGTGGAATGGTTTGAAGCGGTTGAAAAATGTGGAAGTTGTGGAAATTTGAAGAATGTCTCGTTGATTTCAATGGGAATTTCCCCAAAATTTGGGAAATTCGGGAAAAGCGGGACATTTTTTGATAATAGTAAAAAAAAAAAAATTCAATGGTCTGAATGAGTTGAAAGGGTTGGGGTTGGAATTTTTCAAGTCGGTCGAGAAATGTTGGAGTAGTAACATTTTTTATTGAGAAATGGTATTGAGGAATTCCTGGAATTTAGGGAAAACCGGGAAGTTTTCCAGTTGGAAAAACAACTTTGTTTTTTGTCCTGATTAAGAGGAATGTTTTGACGGTGGAACGGTTGAAGTGGGTTGAAAAATGTGGAAGGAGTCGTCACCAGGAAAAAGGGTGGTAGTAGGGCTTTGGAAAAGCAGGAATTCTGGAAAATTCTGGAATTTTTTTGAACTTGGAAGAAGGGAAGTTTGAATTTCCAGAATGGTGAAATGTGTTGAAGGTGGAATGGTTTGAAGCGGTTGAAAAATGTGGAAGTTGTGGAAATTTGAAGAATGTCTCGTTGATTTCAATGGGAATTTCGGGAAAAGCGGGAATTTTTTTTGAAAATGGTTAAAAAAACAAACTTGAATGGTCTGAATGAGTTGAAATGGTTGGTGTTGGAATTATTCAAATCGGTCGAGAAATGTTGAAGTAGTAACAATTTTTATTGAGAAATGGTATTGAGGAATTCCTGGAATTTAGGGAAAACCAGGAACTTTTCCAGTTCGAAAAACAACTTTGTTTTTTGTCCTGATTAAGAGGAATGTTTTGACGGTGGAACGGTTGAAGTGGGTTGAAAAATGTGGAAGGAGTCGTCGCCAGAAATGAGGGTGGTTATAGGGCTTTGGAAAAGCAGGAATTCTGGAAAATCCTGGAATTTCTTTTAACTTGGAAGAAAGAAGGTTTGAATTTCCAGAATGGTGAAATGTGTTGATGGTGGAATGGTTTGAAGCGGTTGAAATATGTGGAAAAGATGGAAGTTTGAAGAATGTCTCTTTGATTTCAATGGGAATTTCCAGAAAATTGGGGGATTTAGGGAAAAGCGGGAAGTTTTTTGAAAATGGTAAAAAAAAAAAAAAAAAAAAGGGAACGGTTGAAGTGGGTTGAAAAATGTGGAAGGAGTTGTCGCCAGAAAAAAGGGTCAAAAATGGTTTTAAAAAAACGGGAATTCCTGGAATTTTTTTTAACTTTATTTATTTATTATTACATTATATTATATATTATATTATATTATGTTATTATATATATTATATCATATTATATAGAACTTTATATATTTCTTATTATATTTATATTTATATAATTATATATAACTTGGAAAAATAATAATTTGAATGTCCAGAATGAGGGGAATATGTTGAAGGTAGAGTGGTTTGAATCGGTTGAAAAATTTGGAAATGTTGAAAGTTTGAAAAATGGCCAATTCATTTTGAATGGAAAAAATGTCACAGAAAACCTGGAATTTGGGTAAATCTGGGATTCCCTATTAGGCTGAACAATTTGAAGTTGGAACAGTTTGAGTCAGATGAAAAATTTGGAAGTTGTGGAAATTTGAAGAATGTACCGTTGATTTCAATGGGAATTTCCCAAAAAATTCGGAATTTCGGGAAAAGTGGGAAGTTTTTTGAAAATGGTAAAAGAAAACTTCAATGGTCTGAATGAGTTGAAATAGTTGGTGTTGTAATTTTTCAAATCGGTCGAGAAATGTTGAAGTAGTAACATTTTGATTGAGAAATGGTATTAAGGAATTCCTGGAATTTTGTGAAAACCAAGAAATTTTCAAGTTCGAAAAACAACTTAGTTTTTTGTCCTGATTAAGACGATTGTTTTGATGGTGGAACGGTTGAAGTGGGTTGAAAAATGTGGAAGGAGTAGTTGACAGAAAAAAGGGTCAAAAAGAGGTTTTAAAAAAATGGGATTTCTGGGAATTCCTGGACTTTTTTTGAACTTGGAAAAACAATAGTTTGAATGTCCAGGATAAGTGGAATATGTTGAAGGCGGAATGGTTTTAATCGGTTGAAAAATGTGGAAATGTTGAAAGTTTGAAAAATGGCCAATTCATTTTGAATGGGAAAAATGTCCCGGAAAACCTGGAATCCGGGGAAAATCTGGTATTTTTTTCAAATCGGTCGAGAAATGTTGAAGTAGTAACATTTTGAATTGAGAAATGGTATTAAGGAATTCCTGGAATTTAGGGAAAACCGTGAATTTTTCCAGTTTGAAAAACAACGTTGTTTTTCTTCCTGATTAAGAGGAATGTTTTGACGGTGGAACGGTTGAAGTGGGTTGAAAAATGTGGAAGGAGTAGTCGACAGAAAAAAGGGTCAAAAAAGAGTTCGAAAAAACGGGGTATTCTAGGAATTCCTGGAATTATTTTGAACTTGGAAAAACAATAGTTTGAATGTCCAAGATGAGTGAAATATGTTGAAGGTGGAATGGTTTGAATCGGTTGAAAAATGTGAAAATTGTGGAAGTTTGAAAAATGGGACAAATCATTTTGAATGGGGAAAATGTCCCTAAAAACTGGGAATTCTTGGAAAAAAATTTTAGAATTGTTGAAAAAGAGCACATAATTCCTGAACTGGCTGAATATTTTGAAGCTGGAACAGTTTGAAATGGAAAAATGTCCCATTCATTTCAATGGGAATTTCATGAAAATTTAGAAATTCCGTGAAAAAAGGAAATGGTTGTGAAAATGGTAAAAAAAAAAAAACAACAAAAAAAACTTGAATGTTCTGAATGATTTTAAATGGTTGGTGTTGGATTTTTTCAAAACGGTCAAGAAATGTTGAAGTAGTAACATTTTTAATTGAGAAACGGTATTACGTAATTCCTGGAATTTCGGGAAAAACCGGAAATTTCCAGTTCAAAAAACAACTTCCTTTTTTGTCCTGACGAAATGGAATATTTTGACGGTGGAACGGTTTAAGTGAGTTGAAAAATGTGAAAGGACTAGTCGCCAGAAAAAAGGGTTTTGAAAAAATGGAATTTCTGGGAATTCCTGGAATTTTTTTGAACTTGGGAAAATAATAGTTTTTCTGTCAAAACTCCAATACAGACCATTTTTCTTGCAACAATATTTATTTTTTAATTTAATTCTATTGACATTTTTTGTGAATTAATATATATATTTATATATATATATATATATATATATATATATATATATATATATATATATATATATATATATATATATATATATATATATATATATATATATATATATATATATATATATATATATATATATATATAAATATATGTGTGTGTATATATATATATATATGTGTGTGTGTGTATATATATATATACACATATATATTTATATATACAGTATATATATATATATATATATATATATATATATATATATATATATATATATATATATATATATATATATATATATATATATATATATATATTACAATCCAATAAAAAAAATTATAATAAAAATAATAATAATGATATATTTGTACATACATATATATATATATATATATATATATATATATATATATATATGTATGTATATATAATAAAAATAATAGTAATGATATATATATACATACATATATATACAGTATATATATATATATATATATATATATATATATATATATATATATATATATATATATATATACTGTACATATATATATATATATTAATTTACAAAAAAATGTGTGAATATATATGTATATATATATATATATATATATATATATATATATATATATATATACTGTACATAGATATATACAGTATAAATATATATATATATATTCACACATTTTGTGTGAATTAATATATATATATATATATATATATATATATATATATATATATACAGTATATATATATATATATATAAATAAATAAATCAATAAATAAATAAATAAATAAATAAATAAATAAATAAATAAGAAAATTTAAATAACCAAAATAAATGAAGTAATTTCTGAATCCTTAGTCAAACCAATTTCATAAAATGCTTTTTTTTTTTTTTTTTCATCCAACCATGTTTGGGGTACATGTACGGGTTTAAATATTAAATATTAAATAAATATCAATCACTTTATTAAATATATATTTTTAGTTAAGTTGTTTTAGGGAAGAATATTTGGCTAATTAATCACAATTAATCATAATTATTGATTAATTAATTTCTTAATTAATTAATTAATGATTAATTAATTAATCACAACTGTGATCATGTTGCTGAAAATGTAGTTCTGACGTAACATAGTACCTTTTTTTTTTACTTTATTATAATTTTATCCACATTTGAAGTTTTACAACAAAATCCTTGCAGCAACGTCACAATTACGTCAATTAGTATCACCTTTCATGAGGGTGGTCGACATGAAAAAGTCCCCCCACCCCCACTGCAGCATCATTCTGTGAGATAAACAACGTCTTCAGGTAATAAAGTGCAAGCCAACCCACATTCATTTCACCAATAAAATGTTGGACGCTGTAAAAAAAAAAAATGCCTCCGCTTGGCATTTTATTGTAAATGGAAAAATGAGCACCACCTGCTACGGTGAAGCGAGCCAAACGAGAAAGTAAGCCAGAAACGCACACACACACACACACACACACACACACACACACACACACACACACACACACACACACACACACACACACACACACACACACACACACACACACACACACACACACACACACACACACACACACACACATATACAAACACACACACCGCCTGCTCCTTTGAGCGTGTAGGCACACAAACTCCCAAGCACTTCAAGTGTGTGAGTGTGTGTGTGTGTGTGTGTTCTTGTAATACAACCCTTCTTGAGACATCAACAAGGAAAAGTATCTTCCATATGAGGAGGTGTGAACAAGTTAGGACATAAATCATGGTCCCATTACGGAAAACCATTGCATCTAATAGAGAATGTCTCATTTGCACCCCTGGTGGTGAAATCTATCTAAATTAGGTTGGTCCCAAAAAGGAGGGATTTTTCAAATTGACTCTGTTGCAAGTCTTGTGTGTTCTTTGTAATTTGTTTGTGTGTGCTATGGCTCTTGAGGTTGGTTTTTTTTGGTCTCAGTCTGGACCCCCTTCTCGGGAGTCCAGCCTTAGACTGAATATTGTTTTAATCACCCCCCGCCCCCCACCAATGTTTACCTGTTTTCCACCTTTTTAAGGTCCTGTTCTGTCTCCCTGTAATGTTTGTCTGCTCTTGAGTGGGACTGTGCTAAAAACTGTGTGTCGGTTTTAAAAGTGCTCCCCCTCTGGTCAACATATGAAATAACAAGTGTGTGAAAAAATTTGAAGTGCTCCCTCTCTGGCCAACTTATGTAATTACACGTGTGTATAAGAAATGGAAATGGGCCCCCTTTGGCCAAAATTAATTGAAAAAATAAAATATATATGTATATAGAGACATACTGTAATAAGTTGAAGTAAATAAAAAACAAAAAATTCTAAAATAAAATAAAATAAAATAATTAAAAGCAGTCTTTTTCTCACAATGTGTTGACTTTTTTTTTTAAATAAAATTGGGAACAATTTTTCATATTCTTTCTGTTTCTGTAATATTGCAATTTTTTCTCGTAAAATTATTACTTTTTTATGTACAATTATTAGTTTTTTATGTACAGTTATTACTTT
>NC_084733.1:87090869-87099702 GCF_033978785.1 Entelurus aequoreus
GAAATTGAAATAAAACAATAAAAAAATAAATATGTATATACTGTAATAACTTGAAGTAAATAATGAAGATTACAAACCAATTGCAAACGAAAAATAAATTGAAAAAAATCACCTTTTTCATATTTGCATAGTATGTATATATTATTAATGTTGCAAATACACATCTTTATATATCTAGAAAGGCTGGTCCTAAAGAGGGAGGCATTTTTCGCAGGTCCCAAGAAGGTAAGAAATACAAGAATGTGTGTGTGTGTGTGTGTGTGTGTGTGTGTGTGTGTGTGTGTGTGTGTGTGTGTGTGTGTGTGTGTGTGTGTGTGTGTGTGTGTGTGTGTGTGTGTGTGTGTGTGTGTGTGTGTGTGTGTGTGTGTGTGTGTGATATCCTGCACTGCATCAAGATGCAGTGCAGGATCACAGGAGGGGGTGATTGGAAAAAAAAAAAAAAAAAAGCAGTTTGTTGTAAAAGCAGATTCATGGAGAAGGTAAGGTGCCTTGAAGGATAGCGAGAGAGCATCAGTGATGTTTTAAAAAGCAGCAGCATTATAAAAGAGGCACCTTGGGACCGGCTTGCATAAAGAGTCCGAGGAGGCAAAAGCGCAGTTGTGTTGTGTTGTGTTGTGTTGTGTTGTGTTGTGTTGTGTTGTGTTGTGTTGTGTGCGGTCTTCTCGACAAACTTGAAGAGAGTAGGAGTGCAGCCTCTTGAAAACGACACCTTGTTGTTATGCACACAGATGGCCTGATCTCATCCATCTCACATCTAAATGCACGCCCCACCGACTCTGTGATGCTGCCCTGACAGGGGCCTGTTGCTCGCCATCTGCTCGCCAACTTTGGCACGCCAACACGCTCTCCCTGCTTGGAAAGTCATGTAGGTAATCACTCATTCAAAATTGGTGCAGGTTCAGCCACCACCACTGGCTACCAACCACCATGCTTGACGGTAGGTCTGGTGTTCCTGGGATTGAAGGCCTCACATTTTCTCCTCCAAACATATTGCTGGGTATTGTGGCCAAACAGCTAAATTTTTGTTTTGGGTTACCTCTGCGGCTCTTTTTGTACAGTTACACTTAAAACCCACGGATTCGGACACTCGGCACCACCTTCTAAGTAGGGATGATGTTTGATAAGAAATTATCGAGTTCGAGCCCATTATCGAATCTTCTTATCGAACCGATTCCTTATCGATTCTCTTATCGAATCCAGATAATAATAATATTTGGTTTAACAAAAGCTCACTTTTATTTCATAAGAAAAAAATTTAAAAAAATAAATAAATAAATATTGACTGTTACCCCCCTAAAAAAATATATTGACTTTTGTTACCCAAAGTATATTAAGTGGGATTTTTCAGAAAAACAAATATATACAGTAACACAAAAACAACCTGTCTCTGTGATCACTATAGGTGTATAAATAATAATACAGTGTTAAATAAAATCAGTCCCTTGGGCACAGAACTGAAAATAATCCAGCTCTCCAAAAAGTGCACTTCTGCTGCTATTGGAACATACTAACTACACACACAGGCAGACAGCTAACAAACAATCCAAGACGTCTAATAAAGTTCCAAAGCAGATTAATCCATTCAGGCTCTTTATTGTTGTTGATCTTGCTTTGTCTTTTCCTATCTTTACTTTTGTCTTGCATTGGACTGTTATTTTTTTATTTTTTTAAAGTGAAATACACACAATGACAAATGTATATGTCATGTCTGTTGATCATGTTTTTGTTTGTTTATTTTTTGGACTCTTTTTTAGTTCCTGGTTGTGCACTCTTGCTTGTTTTGTTTCCATGACTACTTATTAGTTTCACCTGTTTTTGGACTCACGCACCGGACTCATTTGGACACACGCACCTGTTGTAATCATGTCACGATTATTTAAGCTTTCAGTTGCCAGGCAGACGGCCTGGCGACATTATCATCACTCTGCTTCGTGCCATGTTTACGATTCCATGCTCAGTTCACGCTGTTTGTTTCACTGTTCCATGCCAAGTAAGTTTTTGTTTATTGTTTATAGTTTCTATAGTTTTGTTTCGAACAGTCAAGTTTGTTCTCCGCCATTGTGCGCGCCTTCCGTTTGTTCTTTTTTGATAGTGTTAAATAAAACATGTACTCACATTCACGCCTTGCCCGCGCCAACTTTCCGTTGTATTCCGGGAAAAACAAAGTTTACTTACAGACTTATCTTTTCCAAGGCTTGTAAGAGCTAACACAACTTGTCTACTTCTCAATTGTCTCATGAACTGAACAGACGTCGCCAACCCGGAAGTGCCCAAACTATTGACATGTAGTATTTTCATACCGCCACAAGGTGTCAGTAAGAGTCTACAATCAAATGAGCATAACATTGCCCATTTGGGATTCGTTCCCAGGGATTCGAATAAAGAACCAACTCTTTTTCTTTACTATAGTGGCCTCGATAACGGGAACCGGTTCTCAAAAAGGGATTTGAGTCCATGGAATCGGTTGTTTTCTTATCGAACAACCGGGAGGATCGGTTTCGAACATCATCCCTACTTCTAAGTACGGCAGCTTCCGACAACCCCCGGCCAGAGGTCCAGGGCACAGAATTTTTTAGTTTTGTTTGTTATGCTAAAATCACTAATTGTTGCTGTTAGTTCGTTCGTTAGTTAGTTAGTTTGTTAGTTACCGTATTTCCTTGAATTGCCGCCGGGTATATATTATCAGCATGCCTCGTTTCGCAAAAATAATTAGCGCATGCTTAGAATTAGCGCATGCTTAGAATTCAAACTTGTTCGCAAAATAATTAGCGCATGTCTCGTTTTAACGCCGCGTCAAACTCGTTTTGCAGAATAATTAGCATATGCCTCGTTTTACCGCCGGGTCAAACTCGTCACGTCACGAGTGACACTTCACCTTTCAAGGCATAATTTTCCAAAAATGGAGGAGGCTAATTTCAATCATTTAAAATCGCATAAAGGAAAGAAGATAAAAGATATTCAGTAGGATTTAAGGTCCAAGCTATTGAATATGCTAAAAAGAACAGTAAAAATGTTTTATTAATATAGCTGCGTGTGTCAAATATGAGTCGGTAGAGGGCGCTAGTGATCCCAGGAATCGGCTGCAGAAGAAGTGACAACAACAGTTTTCAAAACTGGACTTTCAATCGAAGCAGGAGGTAATAATTAAAGGAAGATCTCCATCGAGACAGAGAGACTTTTAAAACTGAAGAAAGATAAGGAAGACTTCTATAAACAAGGAAGGAGCGGCGCATGGACTTCATTTATAAGTAAAGGTAAGACCATAATAACGTTTTTTTTTTATTAAATGTGCTTTTCATGATAGTATCCTTACATAACACTCAAATTTATAAGCGCAGGCCTAAATTTACCGCATGCCTTTGGTAAGCCCCGGAGTGAGAAGAGGTTTTAAATTAATTACCGCCCCGGCGCTAATTCAAGGAAATACGGTAACTCAAAAGGGTATGGGCGGATTTTAACGAAACTTAGTAAAACACAAGTGGATAAAGAAGTTAGTTTGGTAAACCTTAACGTGTTGGAGTGCAACCATCCTTTCCTGTATGGCATTTAAATAAAATGATACCCCATCAGTTCACATTTTGTGGAGATGAGCGAGCAAGCGAGAGAAACGCCACTTAATGGGACATGATCACTAAATAACAAAATGCCTGCACTAAAAGATTCAGATGCTAGTAAGAGCCTTGCTTCCTCCCCTCTCGTCGGGAGTAAATGATGCATTTTGTCAGTGTCTGATGGCAGGATGCAATTGGAGCACATAGGCATCAGGATGTACGGCGCAGCTTCTGAGTCACACGCTGTCATCAGCATTGATTACATGGAATTGGCTCATGCGAGCCACTTTTATGTGCCTCACACAAAACACGACTAGATATTTAACGTTCCGACTGGTAAACTTTGTTATTTTTTTTGCAAATATTGGCTCATTTGGAATTTGATACCTGCAACATGTTTCAAAAAAGTGGCAAAAAAGGGAATGCTCAATCAAACACTTATTTGGAACATCCCACAGGTGAACAGGCTAATTGGGAACCGGTGGGTGTCATTCCCAAACAAGGATGGGGCGAGGGTCACCACTTTCTGAACAAATGCGTAAGCAAATTATAATAATAACAATAATAGATTTTATTTGTAAAAAAGCACTTTACATTGAGTAAACAACCTCAAAGTGCTACAGTGTATTAAAAAAATAATAAAATAAAAACTAGAACAGCCAAATAGCTAAAACTAGTATGCAAAGATCTAATCCATCCGTGTGTGAATGTGGAAATAGTGTCAAAGCACTTTGAGTTCCTTAAAAAAGGTAGAAACGCGCTGTACAAGTACAACCCATTTACCATTTACCATATATCTAAAAAAAAGTTTTTTAAGCCTTTTTTAAAAGCATCCACAGTCTGTGGTGCCCTCAGGTGGTCAGGGAGAGCGTTCCACAGACTGGGAGCGGCGAATTATTTAAGAAGATCGTTTCTCAACCAGCTATTGCAAGGAATTTAGGGATTTCACCGTCTACGGTCCAAAATATCATCAAAAGGTTCGGAGAATCGACTTTAAGGTTTTACCACTTACGTATAAAATACTACACGGTTTAGCTCCAGCCTATCTCGCCGATTGTATTGTACCATATGTCCCGACAAGAAATCTGCGTTCAAAGAAGTCCGGTTTATTAGTGATTACCAGAGCCAAAAAAAAGTCTGCGGGCTATAGAGCGTTTTCTGTTCGGGCTCCAGTACTCTGGAATGCCCTCCCGGTAAAAGTTAGAGATGCTACCTCAGTAGAAGCATTTAAGTCCCATCTTAAAACTCATTTGTATACTCTAGCCTTTAAATAGACCCCCTTTTTAGACCAGTTGATCTGCCGTTTCTTTTCTTCTCTCCTCTGCTCCCCTCTGCCTTGGAGGGGGGGTTGCACAGGTCTGGTGGCCATGGATGAAGTGCTTGCTGGCCAGAGTCGGGACCCCGGGTGGACCGCTAGCCTGTGCATCGGTTGGGGACATCTCTGAGCTGCTGACCCATCTCCGCTCGGGACGTTTTCCTTCTGGCCCCACTATGGACTGGACTCTCGCTGATGTGTTGGATCCACTGTGGACTGGACTTTCACAATATTATGTCAGACCCACTCGGCATCCATTGCTTTCGGTCTCCCCTAGAGGGGGGTGGAGGGGGGGTGGGGGGGGTTACCCACATATGCGGTCCTCTCCAAGGTTTCTCATAGTCATTCACATCGACGTCCCACTGGGGTGAGTTTTTCCTTGCCCGTATGTGGGCTCTGTACCGATGATGTCGTTGTGGCTTGTGCAGCCCTTTGAGACACTTGTGATTTAGGGCTATATAAATAAACATTGATTGATTGATTGATTGATTAAATCTGGAGAACTCACTGCCGGAAACCAACATTGAATGCCCGTGACCTTCGATCAGTGTGTAAAGGATATCACCACATGGGCTCAGGAAGACTTCAGAAAGCCAGTATCAGTAACTACAGTCCGCTACATCTGTAAGTGCAAGTTAAAACTCTACTATGCAACGCCAAAGACATTTGTCAACAACACCCGGAAACGCTTCGCTGGGCCCGAGCTCATCCAAGATGGACTGATGCAAGGTGGAAAAGTGTTCAAGCACACCTGTGAAGTAAAAAAAAACATTTCAGGGGGACTACCTCTTGAAGCTCATGGGGAGAATGCCAAGAGTAAAGAGCAAAGCGGTAATCAGAGCAAAGGGTGGCTATTTTGAAGAAACTAGAATATAAAACATGTTTTCAGTTATTTCACCTTTTTTTCTGTTAAGTGCATAACTCCACATGTGTTCATTCATAGTTCTGATGCCTTCAGTGGCAATCTACAATGTAAATAGTCATGAAAATAAAGAAAACGCATTGAATGAGGTGTGTCCAAACTTTTGGCCTGTACTCTCTGTATATATATATATATACTGTATATATAATTATATATAGTCTATAATTTGCGCACTATTGACAAGTAATGCACGGAAAATTCGGCTGCCGAAAAAATACTTTGCTCACCAAAACCGGATGTTGTGATGATGCATCCATTTCCCCTGGGCTGTGCACACGAATGACGTAGCTCACCCAAAGATGTCGTATTCAGGTCGCATTCAGGACGCATTTCCGTTCATACTAAAGTCACCTTTGAAAAGAACAGATTCTAATCGGATTCAGGACTACCTTCTGATGTGGCCTGAATCTGATGCCAAAAGATATGTTTTGAAACACTTTGGAGCATTGAGACTGGCAAAAAAATATCCGATCTGTGTCACTTGAGGGCAAAAAAAACCCGATTTGGTGTGCAGTGTAAACGGGGCCAGAGACTCCACCCCATACTTGCCAACCTTGGGACCTTCGAATTCGGGAGATGGAGGGGGGTTGAGGTGTGGGGGGCGGGGTTGGGGGGCGGGTTTGGAGGGGGAGGGATTTGGTGGTAGCGGGGGTGTATATTGTAGCCCGGAAGAGTTAGGAAGGCAGGGGATTCTGGGTATTTGTTCTGTTGTGTTTATGTTGTGTTGCGGTGCGGATGTTCTCCCGAAATGTGTTTGTCATTCTTGTTTGGTGTGGGTTCACAGTGTGGCGCATATTTGTAACAGTGTTAAAGTTGTGACCTGTATGGCTGTTGATCAAGTATGTCTTACAGTCACTTTCGTGTGTATGCAGAAACCGCATACAACACGTGACTGGGCCGGCACGCTGTTTGTATGGTGAAAAAGCGGACGCGTTGACAGGTTGTAGAGGACGCTAAACGCAGTGCCATCACGGCAAGCCCTTAATATTGTTGTCCGGGTGAAAATCGGGAGAAATTCGGGAGGGGTACTCAAATTCGGGGGTCTCCCGGAAAAAATCGGGAGAAATTCGGGAGGGGTGCTTAAATGCGGGAGTCTCACGGAAAAAATCGGGAGAAATTCGGGAGGGGCACTCAAATTCGGGAGTCTCCCGGAAAAAAATCGGGAGAAATTCGGGAGGGGCACTCAAATTCGGGAGTCTCATGGAAAAAATCGGGAGAAATTCGGGAGGGGTACTCAAATTCGGGAGTCTCACGGAAAAAATCGGGAGAAATTCGGGAGGGGCACTCAAATTCGGGAGTCTCCCGGAAAAATCGGGAGGGTTGGCAAGTATGAGGCAAGTATACTCCACCCTACCTGCTGCCCCCACCTCCCACCTGCACTGACAATCTGTGAAAAGGATGTGCACACATCCAGAAACAAATAGAGTTTGTGCTGAGCAGCTGGCCCCCGTCTTCACGCAGATATTCAACTCATCACATGAGCTGTCTGAAGTGCTCTCTTGCTTCAAAAGCTCCACCATTATCCCTGTACCAAAGAAAGCCGCCATCACAGGAATCAATGACTTTGGATCCATCGCCCTAATGTAACGGTACAGCGGGAGAAGGAGACGGCAGTGAGACAGTGACGTCGTTAGCTGTCAGTTTGTTTATTGACAGGCAGGAATGTACGTGGGGTGTGTGCGTAAACCAAATGAATGTAGTGTGACTCTGTGAGGTAAGTATATGTGAGTTGTTACCAGCGGGTGTTGAAGTTGCAGTGTTGGAATCGAGGCGGAAGTCCAAAGAGGGAAAGACAGGCTTGGAAGTCCAAAGACAGGCGGAAGGTCAATGGCTGGAGTGAGGCGTCGTGGTCAAAGGGCAGGCGTGAGGTCCTAATCCGGGGAGGCAGCAGAGAGTCCAGAGGGATCCGGGAAGACGAGACACACGGTTCGACAACGGGGAAGGAAGACGGGAAGTTGGAGAACGACACAAGACGGGACACAATGAGCACGATGAGGAACATGCAAAGAAGCTGGAGACGTAATGGGCTTACTGTACTGGTACGAGTAGCTACGTTCTGGCACTGGATCTCAGGATGCGCTGGCTTATGAAGGCAGGTCTCTCATCAACGGCAGGTGTGTTGATTCTTGATTGGAAGGGTTACCCCCCCAGAGGATCGCTCCTGGATCTCTCGTTCCCTTATCGGCAAAACACTAATTGCCGATTTTTATCATAGATTTCCTGAAAAATCAGGAGTCCGCCGGGTTCTCTTGTCGTCTGAGAAGTGTTGTATCCGAAATAGCTGCAATCGCGCGTTTCTGGATGACTCGCCTCCATATTTCCAGTGGTTCGAAACCGTTTTGTTACAGCGCACGCGCATTCTCCTTCCCCCTCCTCGGCGGGAGCACCTAGAGGCTCCGTTGGGAGCTCCGCAGGACACACCCCCGCACTTGCCGCGCAGACCGCGCCCAAACTCACTCCGCTGACAACTCTTCGTCGGAACGTAGCCCTGTTTTCAGTAAGCTTCACGTCTCTGGCTCCTCTCCTGTGTCTCTCTCTCTCTTCCTCGCTTTGTCTCCCTCGTGCCTTGTATTTAACTGTCCTTGTCGTCTCCTGTTCTCACAGTCCTCCGTGTCTAAGCATTGAGCCATGCGCTTCTGCTGCTGATCTCCGCCAAATTCTGACTGCCTTCCCTGATCCTCGACCCCCCACGCTCGGACTTGGACTTCTGGACGCCTCTCTTCTGCCCCACGGACCTCGCTCGGATCACGGACCTCTTTTGCTTCGCCCCCTCTGGACTTGTTCGCTGCCACAACCAACACGCACTTACAACAAATCTCCGGTAATTCACATTTTGTTAATTTCCACACATAGTGTTACATCCACACACATAGTAGCATACACACCCCACGTAATCAGCAAAAGTTTAATAAAACCCGTTGAGCTAGACCTCTTGTTGTCGTGCCGTCTCCTTCCCCCTTGTCGATACATATCACGTATCGGGGCCGACTCCGAGATGGCGGCGAGGAGGCGTGGCCGGCAGACCTGCAGCGAGGCGGGGCGCAT
>NC_084733.1:87099722-87169101 GCF_033978785.1 Entelurus aequoreus
ACCAAAAATAAACAAAAAACATTGAAATTGGATCGGTTCGCAGCCGGGGATGAGAATCAGCACCTCCAAGTCCGAGTCCATTGTCCTCGCCCGGGAAAGGGTGGAGTGCCATCTCCAAGTTGGGGAGGAGACCCTGCCCCAAATGGAGGAGTTCAAGTACCTCGGAGTCTTGTTCACGAGTGAGGGAAGAGTGGATGGTGAGATCGACAGGCGGATCGGTGCGGCGTCTTCAGTAATGCGGAAGCTGTATCGATCCGTTGTGGTGAAGAAGGAGCTGAGCCGGAAGGCGAAGCTCTCAATTTCCCGGCCGATCTACGTTCCCATCCTCACCTATGGTCATGAGCTTTGGGTTATGACCGAAAGGACAAGATCACGGGTACAAGCGGCGGAAATGAGTTTCCTACGCCGGGTGGCGGGTCTCTCCCTTAGAGATAGGGTGAGACTCTCTGTCATCCGGGAGGAACTCAGAGTAAAGCCACTGCTCCACCACATTGAGAGGAGCCAGTTGAGGTGGTTCGGGCATCTGCTCAGGATGCCACCCGAACGCCTCCCTAGAGAGGTGTTTAGGGCACGTCCGACCGACATAGTCTTCCCAGTTGGGAAGACTATGTCAGTCAGTTGGCCTGGGAACACCTCGGAATCCCCCGGGAGGAGCTGGACGAAGTGGCTGGGGAGATGGGAAGTCTGGGCTTCTCTGCTTAGGCTGCTGCTCCCGCGACCCGACCTCGGATAGGCGGAGGAAAGTGGATGGATGGATGGACATTGAAGCTTATGGATGGCTATGCAAAATGAAACTAAAACTGAACTGGCTGCAAAGTAAAAAAAACAGAATGCTGGACGACAGCAAAGACTTACAGCGTTTTACTACTTACGTATAAAATATTACACAGTTTAGCTCTAGTCTATCTCGCCGATTGTATTGTACCATATGTCCCGACAAGAAATCTGCGTTCAAAGAACTCCGGCTTATTAGTGAGTCCCAGAGCCAAAAAAAAGTCTGCGGGCTATAGAGCGTTTTCTATTCGGGCTCCAGTACTCTGGAATGCCCTCCCGGTAACAGTTAGAGATGCTACCTCAGTAGAAGCATTTAAGTCCCATCTTAAAACTCATTTGTATAATCTAGCCTTTAGATAGACCCCCCTTTTTTAGACCAGTTGATCTGCCGTTTCTTTTCTTCTCTCCTCTTCTCCCCTGTCCCTTGCGAGGGGGAGTTGCATAGGTCCGGTGGCCATGGATGAAGTGCTGGCTGTCCAGAGTCGGGACCCCGGGTGGACCACTAGCCTGTGCATCGGTTGGGGGCATCTCTGCGCTGCTGACCCGTCTCCGCTCGGGATGGTTTCCTGCTGGCCCCACTATGGACTGGACTCTCGCTGATGTGTTGGATCCACTGTGGACTGGACTTTCACAATATTATGTCAGACCCACTCGACATCCATTGCTTTCGGTCTCCCCCAGAGGGGGGGGGGGGGGGTTTACCCACATATGCGGTCCTCTCCAAGGTTTCTCATAGTCATTCACCGACGTCCCACTGGGGTGAGTTTTTCCTCGCCCGTATGTGGGCTCTGTACCGAGGATGTACCGAGACACTTGTGATTTAGGGCTATATAAATAAACATTGATTGATTGATTGAGTGTGGAGCAGACAGCGTCCACAAAGTACATCCGTACATGACATGACAATCAACAATGTCCCCGCAAAGAAAAAAAATGTGCCTTGGCTCAGAAAAGGTTGAAAAACACTGATCTAAGGAGACCGAGGCGTCCGACACCCGCTCATTCAGCCAGGACACTGGACAGTGTGAAGACGCGGACTACTCAGGAAAAAAGCCTTCCCGTGTGACCTTTTAGTTTGAAATGGTAATGCCCTTTTGAGCTGCCAGCGAGTGCAATGATGAATGCCGCGTGCGCCCCTTAATTGGGACACTTGTTATGCGACACGCGCCAATTGTTGAGGGAAAATACTCGCGGTCGCTCCTTTTCCTCAGTTTTTAGTGTAGCGACACTCAAATTGTCAACATATTTATTGTCTGGTACACCTCGGATAGGGAACATCGGCACAGATGCTGCCTAATACAGAATGTGAGTGGTCCTGGCTCGGTCCACGCCACTAATAAATGGTTTTGCAGGGGCGCCATGGAAACCACTGAGACCCTAATCCCTCCCCACCGCCCTAGACTTCCATCCATTGGAACATTCTGGTTTTAAAGGCCTACTGAAATGATTTTTTTTTATTTAAACGGGGATAGCAGATCTATTCTATGTGTCATACTTGATCATTTCGCGATATTGCCATATTTTTGCTGAAAGGATTTAGTATAGAACAAAGACGATAAAGATTGCAACTTTTGGTATCTGATAAAAAAAAGGCTTGCACCTACCGGAAGTAGCGTGACGTAGTCAGTTGAACATATACGCAAAGTTCCCTATTGTTTACAATGATGGCCGCATGAAGTGAGAGAGATTCGGACCGAGAAAGCGACAATTTCCCCATTAATTTGAGCGAGGATGAAAGATTTGTGGATGAGTAAAGTGCAAGTGAAGGACTAGTGGGGAGTTGAAGCTATTCAGATAGGGAAGATGCTGTGAGAGCCGGGGGTGACCTGATATTCAGCTGGGAATGACTACAACAGTAAATAAACACAAGACATATATATACTCTATTAGCCACAACACAACCAGGCTTATATTTAATATGCCACAAATTAATCCTGCATAAAAACACCTGCGTGTTTGTTACGCTAGCTCCTAGCTCCTCTGCTAGCTCCTAGCTCCATAGAACACGCCAATACAATTCAAACACCTGATCAACACACACAATCACTCAGCCCAAAAGACCGTTCACCTAACCCAAGGTTCATAAAGCTTATATATTTTTAAAAAGTTACGTACATACGCAAAAAAAAGTTGCGCACATACGGTCAAGCGATCAAATGTTTAGAAGCCAAAGCTGCGTACTCACAGAAGCACGTCTGCGTCTTTGTCATCCAAATCAAAGTAATCCTGGTAAGAGTCTGTGTTGTCCCAGTTCTCTACAGGCGTCTGTGTATCGAAGTCAAAAGTCCTCCTGGTTAGAGTCTCTGTTATCCGAGTTCTTCCATCTTGACTGCATCTTTCGGGAATGTAAACAAATGTGTACTGTTGTGGCTGACTACGTTCGAAAAATACGTCCATTTCGCACCGACAACTTTCTTCTTTGCTTGCTCAGCTTCCTTCTCCATAATGCAATGAACATGATTGCAACAGATTCACGAACACAGATGTCCAGAATACTGTGGAATTATGAAATGAAAACAGAGCTTTTTCGTATTGGCTTCAATGTGGAAGGCATACCCGTGTTCGCCGGTCTACGTCACGCGCATACGTCATCCTCAGAGGCGTTTCGAACCGGAAGTTTAGCGGCAAATTTAAAATGTCTCTTTATAAGTTAACCCGGCCGTATTGGCATGTGTTATAATGTTAAGATTTCATCATTGATATATAAACTATCAGACTGCGTGGTCGGTAGTAGTGGCTTTCAGTAGGCCTTTAAAGCGCACTTTTCTACATATTGAGGCTTTTAAAGCACAAATCTGTGTGACGTTTGTTTACGTGTGCAGACGGGAGCTGGACACTTACATCTGGCAAGGTTGTGGTTGTGAGACAACACGCGTTGTTTTCTTACTCCCCGTATGCCTCCTTTGAGTTGGGGTCTTTTGGGGGATGGATAAATAGACAAGCCTGTGAACGCCGACAGGAAGCCGTCTTTGAAGCACGTACGCATGTGTTCACACAGAAGCCTGCACAAAAATATTGAATAAAGGATGAACAGCAGGCTTTTAGTGAATGAGATCCTGCATCAACAAATTACGCCAGGGTCTGACCACACACAATGTCACTAAACTGTTGACAGAAGAGCAAATCTGCTTTTAACTTATTTTGAAACCCTGCTAAATGATTGGACATTATTTTAAAATGATTGTTTTTATACGTACACTACCGTTCAAAAGTTTGGGGTCACCCAAACCATTTTGTGGAATAGCCTTCATTTCTAAGAACAAGAATAGACTGTCGAGTTTCAGATGAAAGTTCTCTTTTTCTGGCCATTTTGAGCGTTTAATTGACCCCACAAATGTGATGCTCCAGAAACTCAATCTGCTCAAAGGAAGGTCAGTTTTGTAGCTTCTGTAACGAGCTAAACTGTTTTCAGATGTGTGAACATGATTGCACAAGGGTTTTCTAATCATCAATTAGCCTTCTGAGCCAATGAGCAAACACATTGTACCATTAGAACACTGGAGTGATAGTTGCTGGAAATGGGCCTCTATACACCTATGTAGATATTGCACCAAAAACCAGACATTTGCAGCTAGAATAGTCATTTACCACATTAGCAATGTATAGAGTGTATTTCTTTAAAGTTAAGACTAGTTTCAAGTTATCTTCATTGAAAAGTACAGTGCTTTTCCTTCAAAAATAAGGACATTTCAATGTGACCCCAAACTTTTGAACGGTAGTGTATATGTATATATACACATACAGAATATACATGTATATATACACATATATACATATATATACATGTATATATATATACATATACACGTACACACATATACACATATATACATGTATATATGTATACATACACATATATACATGTATATATGTATATATACACACATTTACATGTATATATACACACATATACATGTATATATACACATGTATATATACACATTTATGCATGTATATATACATGTATATATATATATATATACACACACACGTATATATACACGTACATACATATACAGATACACATGTATATACATATACAGTATATATATATATACACACATATATACATGCACATATATACATGTATATATACTCGTATATATACACTTATATACATGTATATATATATATATATATATATATATATATATATATATATATATATATATATATATATATATATATATATATATATATATATATATACAGATGTATATATACACATACATACATATACAGATATACATGTATATATACATACACATGTATATATACACATATATACATATATACATATATATACATGTATATATATATATACATATACACATACACACATATACATGTATATATGTATACATACACATATATACATGTATATATGTATATATACACACATTTACATGTATATATACACACATATACATGTATATATACACACATATATATACACTTATATGCATGTATATATACATGTATACATATATATATACACACACATATATATACACGTACATACATATACAGAAACACATGTATATACATATACAATATGTATATATACACGTATATATACACTTATATACATGTATACATATACATACACATGTATATATACACATACATGCATATACATGTATATATACATACACATGTATATATACATATACAAATATATACATATATATATATATACATATATAAATATATATATATATATATATATATATATATATATATATATATATATATATATATATATATATATATATATATATATATATATATATATATATATATATATATATATATATATATATATATATATATATATATATATATATATATATATATATATATGAAGTCTTTATGTTGTTTATGTTCCCTGTAAAAAAAAAAAAACCTCCACAATCTCCTCTCATATGTCTTTCTCTATTCTCCACATTCTTCTCACTTCCCGGTGTAGCACACATGATAACTAACCACATTGTGTAATTGGCAAACGCTTGCAAACACCCTGTCAGTGAGACCTTTCCAGTCGGGGTGGTAGAGCGCTAATAGGCCGCCGCCGAGGCTCTGACAGGCGGTACGAGCCTATCTTTCCTCAGCTGCGAGCTCTTCATTACGGCTAGCGGCGTGCAGAGAGACCAGTAACTTTGTCTCCATGTCAGCTTCAGGGCGCTGCTTCCGATCCTCCTGAGCCTGGCGGAGGAGACGGGAGGATCGTGCACCCGTGCAGCTCCTCCGGTTTGGTCTTCAGACGCACGGCGTGGGGAGCGTGTGCTACACGATGTTAGCCGCGTGTTTCCATGTCCCGATCGCAGTTTGAACGGGGAGGGGGATGTCAATCATAGGCAGGTTAAATATAGCACAGTCTCTCTCTGGAGTGGGCACTGGAGCTTGTCGTACAACCACAGCTTCTTCAAGAATTAGCACAACATCCGTATCCAGTCTCGATGTACCTTGACACTATTACGGTCTGGCAGCATTGCTTGCGCCATGACCCCAAGTTGCAGAGTCGGAGGGCAATGTGCAGGCAAAAAGTCAATCACTAAATTAGTCTGATTTCTCAAATAGTTCGTTTTTTTGTATTTTTTCACACCTATGTGTGAAGTCCAAGTGTCCAAGCACTCTCTCTAAGGCCCTGACTACATTAAGCCGGATAACTCCTTAAGCCCCGTTTCAGCCACACTAAACCATCGTTTAAGGTTACTCTCGGGTAAGTGCGCAGTGTATTTCTTGAATCTGCGGCTCTTAGCTTTGTATGGACTCACCGATCGTTTACAAACTGAGTTCGGAGAGGAAGTGACGCCAGAAAGACCGCGCCCCACACAGGAAGTGACGTCAGAAAGAAGGCGCCACAGCCAGCTGTAACAGGACTCTTTCCTCCGGGTTCCTCTGACCACCAAAGACAGACATGACGGCGGGCAGTTTCTGACTTCGTTTTATTTTCCCAAATAAAGCTTCATCTTTCGCCGGGTCGCTTTTCAGCTCCGCCTCCTTCTGCCCGCTCTGCCGTTCGCTTTTCAGCTCCACGTCGCCGTCTGCCTCTCGCTCTCGGCCGCTTTCGCTCTTCATCCGCTGGTTCTCCGCCTCCTTCTGCCCCGTCCTCCTCTGCTGCTGCCCTTTTACACAGTGACAGGGGATCACAGAATTGCGCCCAGTTGGGCGATCTTTGCCCCTGATGTCCATTTCGGAGCCGGTCCCGGCGAGCCCCGCCTTGCTGCAGGTCTGCCAGCCTCGCCTCCTCGCCGCCATCTCGGAGTCTGCCCCGGCGCACCCCGCCTCGCTGCAGGTCTGCCGGCCACGCCTCCTCGCCGCCATCTCAGAGTCGGCCCCGATACGTGATATGTATCGACAAGGGGGAAGGAGACGGCACGACAACAAGAGGTCTAGCTCGACAGGTTTTATTAAACTTTTGCTGATTACGTGGGGTGTGTATGCTACTATGTGTGTGGATGTAATACTATGTGTGGAAATTAACAAAATGTGAATTACCGGAGATTTGTTGTAAGTGCGTGTTGGTTGTGGCAGTGAACAAGTCCAGAGGGGGCGAAGCAAAAGAGGTCCGTGATCCGAGCGAGGTCCGTGGGGCAGAAGAGAGGCGTCCAGAAGTCCAAGTCCGAGCGTGGGGGGTCGTGGATCAGGGAAGGCAGTCAGAGTCCGGGGGGGAGATCAGCAGCAGAAGCGCACGGCTCAATGCTGAGACACGGAAGACTGTGAGAACAGGAGACGACAAGGACAGTTAAGGACAAGGCACGAGGGAGACAAAGCGAGGAAGAGAGAGAGAGACACAGGAGAGGAGCCAGAGACGTGAAGCTTAAGAAAACAGGGCTACGTTCCGACGAGGAGTTGTCAGCGGAGTGAGTTTGGGCGCGGTCTGCGCGGCAAGTGCGGGGGTGTGTCCTGCGGAGCTCCCAACGGAGCCTCTAGGTGCTCCCGCCGAGGAGGGGGAAGGAGAATGCGCGTGCGCTGTAACAAAACGGTTTCGAACCACTGGAAATATGGAGGCGAGTCATCCAGAAACGCGCGATTGCAGCTATTTCGGATACAACACTTCTCAGACGACAAGAGAACCCGGCGGACTCCTGATTTTTCAGGAAATCTATGATAAAAATCGGCAATTAGTGTTTTACCGATAAGGGAACGAGAGATCCAGGAGCGATCCTCTGGGGGGGGGTAACCCTTCCAATCAAGAATCAACACACCTGCCGTTGATGAGAGACCTGCCTTCATAAGCCAGCGCATCCTGAGATCCAGTGCCAGAACGTAGCTACTCGTACCAGTACAGTAAGCCCATTACGTCTCCAGCTTCTTTGCATGTTCCTCATCGTGCTCATTGTGTCCCGTCTTGTGTCGTTCTCCAACTTCCCGTCTTCCTTCCCCGTTGTCGAGCCGTGTGTCTCGTCTTCCCGGATCCCCTCTGGACTCTCTGCTGCCTCCCCGGATCTAGACCTCACGCCTGCCCTTTGACCGCGACGCCTCACTCCAGCCATTGACCTTCCGCCTGTCTTTGGACTTCCAAGCCTGTCTTTCCCCCTTTGGACTTCCGCCTCGATTCCAACACTGCACCTTCAACACCCGCTGGTAACAACTCACATATACTTACCTCACAGAGTCACACTACATTCATTTGATTTACGCACACATCCCACGTACATTCCTGCCTGTCAATAAACAAACTGACAGCTAGCGACGTCACTGTCTCACTGCCGTCTCCTTCTCCCGCTGTACCGTTACATTAGGGCGATGGATCCAAAGTCATTGATTCCTGTGATGGCGGCTTTCTTTGGTACAGGGATAATGGTGGAGCTTTTGAAGCAAGAGAGCACTTCAGACAGCTCATGTGATGAGTTGAATATCTGCGTGAAGACGGGGGCCAGCTGCTCAGCACAGACTCTATTTGTTTCTGGATGTGTGCACATCCTTTTCACAGATTGTCAGTGCAGGTGGGAGGTGGGGGCAGCAGGTAGGGTGGAGTATACTTGCCTCATACTTGCCAACCCTCCTGATTTTTCCGGGAGACTCCCGAATTTGAGTGCCCCTCCCGAATTTCTCCCGATTTTTTCCGGGAGACTCCCGGATTTGAGTACCCCTCCCGAATTTCTCCCGATTTTTTCCGGGAGACTCCCGAATTTGAGCGCCCCTCCCGAATTTCTCCCGATTTTTTCCGGGAGACTCCCGAATTTGAGCGCCCCTCCCGAATTTCTCCCGATTTTTTCCGGGAGACTCCCGAATTTGAGTACCCCTCCCGAATTTCTCCCGATTTTTTCCGTGAGACTCCCGAATTTGAGTGCCCCTCCCGAATTTCTCCCGATTTTTTCCGGGAGACTCCCGAATTTGAGTACCCCTCCCGAATTTCTCCCGATTTTCACCCAGACAACAATATTAAGGGCGTGCCGTGATGGCACTGCGTTTAGCGTCCTCTACAACCTGTCAACGCGTCCGCTTTTTCACCATACAAACAGCGTGCCGGCCCAGTCACGTGTTGTATGGCGCCACACTGCGAACCCACACCAAACAAGAATGACAAACACATTTCGGGAGAACATCCGCACCGCACCGCAACACAACATAAACACAACAGAACAAATACCCAGAATCCCCTGCATTCCTAACTCTTCCGGGCTACAATATACACCCCCGCTACCACCAAATCCCGCCCCCTCCAGCTCAGAGATGTCCCCAACCGATGCACAGGCTAGCGGTCCACCCGGGGTCCCGACTCTGGCCAGCAAGCACTTCATCCATGGCCACCGGACCTGTGCAACCCCCCCTCCAAGGAAGAGGGGAGCAGAGGAGAGAAGAAAAGAAACGGCAGATCAACTGGTCTAAAAAGGGTGTCTATTTAAAGGCTAGAGTATACAAATGAGTTTTAAGATGGGACTTAAATGCTTCTACTGAGGTAGCATCTCTAACTTTTACCGGGAGGGCATTCCATAGTACTGGAGCCCGAACAGAAAACGCTCTATAGCCCGCAGACTTTTTTTTGGCTCTGGTAATCACTAATAAACCGGAGTTCTTTGAACGCAGATTTCTTGTCGGGACATATGGTACAATACAATCGGCGAGATAGGCTGGAGCTAAACCGTGTAGTATTTTATACGTAAGTGGTAAAACCTTAAAGTCGATTCTCCGAACCTTTTGATGATATTTTGGACCGTAGATGGTGAAATCCCTAAATTCCTTGCAATAGCTGGTTGAGAAACGATCTTCTTAAATAATTCGCCGCTCCCAGTCTGTGGAACGCTCTCCCTGACCACCTGAGGGCACCACAGACTGTGGATGCTTTTAAAAAAGGCTTAAAAAACATTTTTTTAGATATATGGTAAATGGGTTGTACTTGTACAGCGCGTTTCTACCTTTTTTAAGGAACTCAAAGTGCTTTGACACTATTTCCACATTCACACACGGATGGATTAGATCTTTGCATACTAGTTTTAGCTATTTGGCTGTTCTAGTTTTTATTTTATTATTTTTTAATACACTGTAGCACTTTGAGGTTGTTTACTCAATGTAAAGTGCTTTTTTACAAATAAAATCTATTATTGTTATTATTATAATTTGCTTACGCATTTGTTCAGAAAGTGGTGACCCTCGCCCCATCCTTGTTTGGGAATGGCACCCACCGGTTCCCAGTTAGCCTGTTCACCTGTGGGATGTTCCAAATAAGTGTTTGATTGAGCATTCCCTTTTTTGCCACTTTTTTTAAACATGTTGCAGGCATCAAATTCCAAATGAGCTAATATTTGCAAAAAAAACAAACAAAGTTTACCAGTCGGAACGTTAAATATCTTGTCGTGCTTTGTGTGAGGCACATAAAAGTGGCTCGCATGAGCCAATTCCATGTAATCAATGCTGATGACAGCGTGTGACTCAGAAGCTGCGCCGTACATCCTGATGCTTATGTGCTCCAATTGCATCCTGCCATCAGACACTGACAAAATGCATCATTTACTCCCGACGAGAGGGGAGGAAGCAAGGCTCTTACTAGCATCTGAATCTTTTAGTGCAGGCATTTTGTTATTTAGTGATCATGTCCCATTAAGTGGCGTTTCTCTCGCTTGCTCGCTCATCTCCACAAAATGTGAACTGATGGGGTGTCATTTTATTTAAATGCCATACAGGAAAGGATGGTTGCACTCCAACATGTTAAGGTTTACCAAACTAACTTCTTTATCCACTTGTGTTTTACTAAGTTTCGTTAAAATCCGCCCGTACCCTTTTGAGTTACCGTATTTCCTTGAATTAGCGCCGGGGCGGTAATTAATTTAAAACCCTCTTCTCACTCCGGCGCTTACCAAAGGCATGCGGTAAATTTAGGCCTGCGCTTATAAATTTGACTGTTATGTAAGGATACTATCATGAAAAGCACATTTAATAAAAAAAAACTTTATTATGGTCTTACCTTTACTTATAAATGAAGTCTATGCGCCGCTCCTTCTGAACAAAAGCATCGATGACTTGTTTATAGAAGTCTTCCTTATCTTTCTTCAGTTTTATAAGTCTCTCTGTCTCGATGGAGATCTTCCTTTAATTATTACCTCCTGCTTCGATTGAAAGTCCAGTTTAGAAAACTGTTGTTGTCACTTCTTCTGCAGCCGAGTAGTCGCAAGAATGATTCCTGGGATCACTAGCGCCCTCTACCGACTCATATTTGACACACGCAGCTATATTAATAAAACATTTTTACTGTTCTTTTTAGCATATTCAATGGCTTGGACCTTAAATCCTACGGAATAGCTCTTTATCTTCTTTCCTTTATGCGATTTTAAATCATTGAAATTAGCCTCCTCCATTTTTGGAAAATTATGCCTTGAAAGGTGAAGTGTCACTCGTGACGTGACGAGTTTGACCCGGCGGTAAAACGAGGCATATGCTAATTATTCTGCAAAACGAGTTTGAACCGGCGGTAAAACGAGACATGCGCTAATTATTTTGCAAACAAGTTTGACCCGGCAGTAATTCTAAGCATGCGCTAATTCTAAGCATGCGCTAATTATTTTGCGAAACGAGGCATGCGGATAATATATACCCGGCGGCAATTCAAGGAAATACGGTAACTAACAAAAGCATCGATAACTCGTTTATAGAAGTCTTCCTTATCTTTCTTCAGTTTTATAAGTCTCTCTGTCTCGATGGAGATCTTCCTTTAATTACTACCTCCTGCTTCGATTGAAAGTCCAGTTTTGAAAACTGTTGTTGTCACTTCTTCTGCAGCCGAGTAGTCGCAAGAATGATTCCTGGGATCACTAGCGCCCTCTAACGACTCATATTTGACACACGCAGCTATATTAATAAAACATTTTTACTGTTCTTTTTAGCATATTCAATGGCTTGGACCTTAAATCCTACGGAATAGCTCTTTATCTTCTTTCCTTTATGCGATTTTAAATGATTGAAATTAGCCTCCTCCATTTTGGAAAATTATGCCTTGAAAGGTGAAGTGTCACTCGTGACGTGACGAGTTTGACCCGGCGGTAAAACGAGGCATATGCTAATTATTCTGCAAAACGAGTTTGACCCGGCGGTAAAACGAGGCATATGCTAATTATTCTGCAAAACGAGTTTGACCCGGCAGTAATTCTAAGCATGCGCTAATTATTTTGCGAAACGAGGCATGCGGATAATATATACCCGGTGGCAATTCAAGGAAATACGGTAACTAACAAACTAACTAACTAACGAACGAACTAACAGCAACAATTAGTGATTTTAGCATAACAAACAAAACTAGAAAATTCTGTGCCCTGGACCTCTGGCCGGGGGTTGTCGGAAGCTGCCGTACTTAGAAGTAGGGATGATGTTCGAAACCGATTCTCCCGGTTGTTCGATAAGAAAACAACCGATTCCATGGACTCAAATCCCTTTTTGAGAACCGGTTCCCGTTATCGAGGCCACTATAGTAAAGAAAAAGGGTTGGTTCTCTATTCGAATCCCTGGGAACGAATCCCAACTGGGCAATGTTATGCCCATTTGATTGTAGACTCTTACTGACACCTTGTGGCGATATGAAAATACTACATGTCAATAGTTTGGGCACTTCCGGGTTGGCGACGTCTGTTCAGTTCATGAGACAATTGAGAAGTAGACAAGTTGTGTTAGCTCTTACAAGCCTTGGAAAAGATAAGTCTGTAAGTAAACTTTGTTTTTCCCGGAATGCAACGGAAAGTTGGCGCGGGCAAGGCGTGAATGTGAGTACATGTTTTATTTAACACTATCAAAAAAGAACAAACGGAAGGCGCGCACAATGGCGGAGAACAAACTTGACTATTCGAAACAAAACTTGCACAAGGGCAGAAACTATAAACAATAAACAAAAACTTACTTGGCATGGAACGGTGAAACAAACAGCGTGAACTGAGCATGGAATCGTAAACATGGCACAGAGCAGAGTGATGATAATGTCGCCAGGCCGACTGCCTGGCAACTGAAAGCTTAAATAATCGTGACATGATTGCAACAGGTGCGTGTGTCCAAATGAGTCCGGTGCGTGAGTCCAAAAACAGGTGAAACTAATAAGTAGTCATGGAAACAAAACAAGCAAGAGTGCACAACCAGGAACTAAAAAAGAGTCCAAAAAATAAACAAACAAAAACATGATCAACAGACATGACATATACATTTGTCATTGTGTGTATTTCACTTAAAAAAAAATAAAATAAATAACAGTCCAGTGCAAGACAAAAGTAAAGATAGGAAAAGACAATGCAAGATCAAAAACAATAAAGAGCCTGAATGGATTAATCTGCTTTGGAACTTTATTAGACGTCTTGGATTGTTTGTTAGCTGTCTGCCTGGGTGTGTAGTTAGTATGTTCCAATAGCAGCAGAAGTGCACTTTTTGGAGAGCTGGATTATTTTCAGTTCTGTGCCCGAGGGACTGATTTTATTTAACACTGTATTATTATTTATACACCTATAGTGATCACAGAGACAGGTTGTTTTTGTGTTACTGTATATATTTGTTTTTCTGAAAAATCCCACTTAATATAGTTTGGGTAACAACAGTCAATATTTATTTTTTTAGAGGGGTAACAGTCAATATTTATTTATTTATTTTATTTTATTTTTTTCTTATGAAATAAAAGTGAGCTTTTGTTAAACCAAATATTATTATTATCTGGATTCGATAAGAGAATCGATAAGGAATCGGTTTGATAATAAGATTCGATAATGGGCTCGAACTCGATAATTTCTTATCAAACATCATCCCTACTTAGAAGGTGGTGCCGAGTGTCCGAATCCGTGGGTTTTAAGTGTAACTGTACAAAAAGAGCCGCAGAGCTAACCTAAAACAAAAATTCATCTGTTTGGCCACAATACCCAGCAATATGTTTGGAGGACAAAAGGTGAGGCCTTCAATCCCAGGAACACCATACCTACCGTCAAGCATGGTGGTTGGTAGCCGGTGGTGGTGGCTGAACCTGCACCAATTTTGAAGGAGTGATTACCTACATGACTTTCCAAGCAGGGAGAGCGTGTTGGCGTGCCAAAGTTGTCGAGCAGATGGCGAGCAACAGGCCCCTGTCAGGGCAGCATCACAGAGTCGGTGGGGCGTGCATTTAGATGTGAGATGGATGAGATCAGGCCATCTGTGTGCATAACAACAAGGTGTCGTTTTCAAGAGGCTGCACTCCTACTCGCTTCAAGTTTGTCGAGAAGACCGCACACAACACAACACAACACAACACAACACAACACAACACAACACAACACAACTGCGCTTTTGCCTCCTCGGACTCTTTATGCAAGCCGGTCCCAAGGTGCCTCTTTTATAATGCTGCTGCTTTTTAAAACATCACTGATGCTCTCTCGCTATCCTTCAAGGCACCTTACCTTCTCCATGAATCTGCTTTTACAACAAACTGCTTTTTTTTTTCATTTTTTTTTTTCAATCACCCCCTCCTGTGATCCTGCACTGCATCTTGATGCAGTGCAGGATATCACACACACACACACACACACACACACACACACACACACACACACACACACACACACACACACACACACACACATTCTTGTATTTCTTACCTTCTTGGGACCTGCGAAAAATGCCTCCGTCTTTAGGACCAGCCTTTCTAGATATATAAAGATGTGTATTTACAACATTAATAATATATACATACTATGCAAATATGAAAAAGGTGAGCTTTTAGTTAATTTATTTTTTTATTTTTTGTTTGCAATTGGTTCGTAATTTTCATTATTTACTTCAAGTTATTACAGTATATACATATTTATTTTTTTATTTTTTTATTTCAATTTCTTAAACACACTTGTTATTTCATATGTTGGCCAGAAGGGGCGCACTTCAAATGTTTACACAAACTTGTTATTTCATATGTTGACCAGAGGGGGAGCCCTTATAAAACCGACACACAGTCAATTTGAAAAATCCCTCCTTTTTCGGGACCACTCTCATTCTGATAGATTTCACCACCAGGGGGTGCAAATGAGACATTCTCTATTAGATGCAATGTTATTGGGACCATGATTTATGTCCTAACTTGTTCACACCTCCTCATATGGAAGCTACTTTTCCTTGTTGATGTCTTAAGAAGGGTAGAAATACAAGAACACACACACACACACACACACACACACACACACACACACACACACACACACACACACACACACACACACACACACACACACACATATTCTTGTATTTCTTACCTTCTTGGGACCTGCAAAAAATGCCTCCCGCTTGAAGACCACCCTTTCTAGATATATAAAGATGTGTATTTACAACATTAATAATGTATACATACTATGCACATATAAAAAAGGTAAGCTTTTAGTTGTTTTTTTTTTTTTTTAAATTTTTTGTTTGCAATAGGTTTTTAGTCTTCATTATTTACTTCAAGTAATTACAGTATGTCTCTATATACACATTTTTTTAATAGTTTTTTTAAATTAATTTTGGCCAAAGGGGGTGCATTTCAATTTCTTACACACACTTGTTATTACATATGTTGGCCAGAGGGGGAGCACTTCAAATTTTTTACACACACTTGTTATTTCATATGTTGGCCAGAGGGGGAGCACTTTTAAAACCGACACACAGTCATTTTAAAAAATCCTTCCTTTTTGGGACCACCCTCATTTTGATAGATTTCACCACCAGGGGGTGCAAATGAGATCTCTATTTTTTGCTTTTTGTAATGTGCTTAAGGCCGATGACAAAGGAGTCACGGACCACAGATGGCCCCTGTGCCGCACTTTGGGCAACCCAGCTGTAGAAGCTAACTGTTAATGGCCACTATAGTCTTAGTACTGTAGTGTATTTGTTCATCCTATGGTCACATATGGGACCCGGGTTGTCTTACGTCAGCCCCGGAAGTCATAAAATCAGCTGTTCACCTGGCGGGTTTTTCGGGGATGAATAAGAAAGTCTTTCTTTAGCTTGTTTTATCATATATTGCTGCCTTTGCACCTGTCAATGTTTACTTTTGTATGCACATTAAATCAACAAAAAATCCTGACTTTGGAGCAATGTTCACGGACTCTAGTATTTGGCTCTCTATTAGATGCCATGGTTTTCCGTATTGGGACCATGATTTATGTCCTTCACCGGTCCTCATATGGAAGGTACTTTTCCTTGTTGATGTCTCAAGAAGGATACAGAAACACACACACACACACACACACACACACACACACACACACACACACACACACACACACACACACACACACACACACACACACACACACACACACACACACACTTCTTGTATTTGTTACCTTCTTGAGACATCTGAGAAATGCCTCCCTCTTTAGGACCAGCCTTTCTAGATATATAAAGATGTGTATTTACAACATTAATAATATATACATACTATGCAAATATAAAAAACCTTGTTGTGAAAAATGAGTTGGAATTTCACATGAAAAAGGTCACAATTTCACAAGAAAAACTTAGAATTTTGGCAGTATTGTAATAAAAGTCATCATTTTACTCAACGCAGGTCAACATTTTACAATTAAAAACTGAACATTTGTGCAATATTATGATAAAAGTTGGAATTTTACTCAAAAACAGTCGCAATGTTATAAGAAAAGCTTCAAATGTTGGCAATTTTTTGAAAATATTCCTATTTTTACTTGACAAAAGTCACAATTTTATAAGAAAACCTTAACATTTTGGCAATATTATAATAATAATAATCGGAATTTTACTTGGCAAAATTATGACAAAAGTCATAATTTTACTCCAAAAATGTCACCATTTTACAACAACAATAAAATTGCATTAAATTTGCATTAAGAAGTAATAATTTTACATAAAAAAGTAATAACTGTACATAAAAAACTAATAATTGTACATAAAAAAGTAATAATTTTACGAGAAAAAATTGCAATATTACAGAAACAGAAAGAATATAAAAAATTGTTCCCAATTTTATAAAAAAAAGTAGACACATTGTGAGAAAAAGACTGCTTTTAATTATTATTATTTTTTTTTTTAGAATTGTTTGTTTTTTTATTTTCTTCAACTTATTACAGTATGTCTCTATATACATATATATTTTATTTTTTAAATTAATTTTGGCCAAAGGGGGCGCATTTCAATTTCTTACACACACGTGTTATTACATAAGTTGGCCAGAGGGGGAGCACTTCAAATTTTTTCACATATTTATGTTTTATGTTGACCAGAGGGGGGGGCACTTCTAAAACCAGTTTTCAGCACAGTCCCACTGAAGAGCAGACAAACATTATAGGGAGACAGAACAGGACCGCTGACGGGTCAGCCAACTTCCAACGCCCCTTAAAAAGGTGGAAAACAGGTAAGCATTGGTGGGGTGGGGGTGAGGGGTGGGGGATGTGGGGGGGGGGGTGATTAAAAAAAATATTCAGTCTAAGGCTGGACTCCCGAGGAGGGGGTCCAGACTGAGACCAAAAAAAAAAAACCTCAAGAGCCATAGCACACACAAACAAATTACAAAGAACACACAAGACTTGCAACAGAGTCAATTTGAAAAATCCCTCCTTTTTGGGACCACCCTAATTTAGATAGATTTCACCACCAGGGGTGCAAATGAGACATTCTCTATTAGATGCAATGGTTTTCCGTAATGGCACCATGATTTATGTCATCACTTGTTCACACCTCCTCATATGGAAGATACTTTTCCTTGTTGATGTCTCAAGAAGGGTTGTAATACAAGAACACACACACACACTCACACACACTTGAAGTGCTTGGGAGTTTGTGTGCCTACACGCTCAAAGGAGCAGGCGGTGTGTGTGTTTGTATATGTGTGTGTGTGTGTGTGTGTGTGTGTGTGTGTGTGTGTGTGTGTGTGTGTGTGTGTGTGTGTGTGTGTGTGTGTGTGTGTGTGTGTGTGTGTGTGTGTGTGTGTGTCTGTGCGTTTCTGGCTTACTTTCTCGTTTGGCTCGCTTCACCGTAGCAGGTGGTGCTCATTTTTCCATTTACAATAAAATGCCAAGCGGAGGCATTTTTTTTTTTTACAGCGTCCAACATTTTATTGGTGAAATGAATGTGGGTTGGCTTGCACTTTATTACCTGAAGACGTTGTTTATCTCACAGAATGATGCTGCAGTGGGGGTGGGGGGACTTTTTCATGTCGACCACCCTCATGAAAGGTGATACTAATTGACGTAATTGCGACGTTGCTGCAAGGATTTTGTTGTACAACTTCAAATTTGGATAAAATGATAATACATGAAAAAAAGGTACTGTGTTACGTAAAGAACTACATTTTCAGCAACATGATCACAGTTGTGATTAATTAATTAATCATTAATAATGAATTAATTAATTAAGAAATTAATTAATCAATAATTATGATTAATTGTGATTAATTAGCCAAATATTCTTCCCTAAAACAACTTAACTAAAAATATATATTTAATAAAGTGATTGATATTTATTTAATATTTAATATTTAATATTTAAACCCGTACATGTACCCCAAACATGGTTGGATGAAAAAAAAAAAAAAAAGCATTTTATGAAATTGGTTTAACTAAGGAATCAGAAATTACTTCATTTATTTTGGTTATTTTAATTTTTGTATTTATTTTATTATTTATTTATATATTTATTTATATATAAATATATATATATATATATATATATATATATATATATATATATATATATATATATATATATATATATATATATATATATATATATATATATATATATATATATATATATATATATATATATATTAATTCACACAAAATGTGTGAATATATATATATATATATATATATATATATATATATATATATATATATATATATATATATATATATATATATATATATATATATATTTATACTGTATATATCTATGTACAGTATATATATATATATATTCACACATTTTTTGTAAATTTATATATATATATATATATATATATATATACAGTATATATATATATATATATATATATATATATATATATATATATATATATATATATATATATATATATATATATATATATATATATATATATATTAATTCACAAATTTTTGTGAATTAATATATATATATATATTAATTCACAAAAAATGTCAATAGAATTAAATTAAAAAATAAATATTGTTGCAAGAAAAATGGTCTGTATTGGAGTATTGACAGAAAAACTATTATTTTCCCAAGTTCAAAAAAATTGCAGGAATTCCCAGAAATTCCATTTTTTCAAAACCCTTTTTTCTGGCGACTAGTCCTTTCACATTTTTCAACTCACTTAAACCGTTCCACCGTCAAAATATTCCATTTCGTCAGGACAAAAAAGGAAGTTGTTTTTTGAACTGGAAATTTCCGGTTTTTCCCAAAATTCCAGGAATTACGTAATACCGTTTCTCAATTAAAAATGTTACTACTTCAACATTTCTTGACCGTTTTGAAAAAATCCAACACCAACCATTTAAAATCATTCAGAACATTCAAGTTTTTTTTTTGTTTTTTTTTTTACCATTTTCACAACCATTTCCTTTTTTCACGGAATTTCTAAATTTTCATGAAATTCCCATTGAAATGAATGGGACATTTTTCTAAGTTCCACAACTCCCACATTTTTTATCCAATTCAAACTGTTTCAGCTTCAAAATATTCAGCCCGTTCAGGAATTATGTGCTCTTTTTTAACAATTCTAAAAAAAATTTCCAAGAATTCCCAGTTTTTAGTGACATTTTCCCCATTCAAAATGATTTGTCTCATTTTTCAAACTTCCACAATTTTCACATTTTTCAACCGATTCAAACCATTCCACCTTCAACATATTTCACTCATCCTGGACATTCAAACTATTGTTTTTCCAAGTTCAAAATAATTCCAGGAATTCTTAGAATACCCCGTTTTTTCGAACTCTTTTTTGACCCTTTTTTCTGTCGACTACTCCTTTCACATTTTTCAACCCACTTCAACCGTTCCACCGTCAAAACATTCCTCTTAATCAGGAAGAAAAACAACGTTGTTTTTCAAACTGGAAAAATTCACGGTTTTCCCTAAATTCCAGGAATTCCTTAATACCATTTCTCAATTCAAAATGTTACTACTTCAACATTTCTTGACCGATTTGAAAAATATACCAGATTTCCCTGAATTCCCGGTTTTCCGGGACATTTTTCCCATTCAAAATGAATTGGCCATTTTTCAAACTTTCAACATTTCCACATTTTTCAACCGATTAAAACCATTCCACCTTCAACATATTCCACTTATCCTGGACATTAAAACTATTGTTTTTCCAAGTTAAAAAAAAGTCCAGGAATTCCCAGAAATCCCATTTTTTAAAACCTCTTTTTGACCCTTTTTTCTGTCGACTACTCCTTCCACATTTTTCAACCCACTTCAACCGTTCCACCGTCAAAACAATCGTCTTCATCAGGACAAAAAACTAAGTTGTTTTTCGAACTTGAAAATTTCTTGGTTTTCACAAAATTCCAGGAATTCCTTAATACCATTTCTCAATCAAAATGTTACTACTTCAACATTTCTCGACCGATTTGAAAAATTACAACACCAACTATTTCAACTCATTCAGACCATTGAAGTTTTCTTTTACCATTTTCAAAAAACTTCCCACTTTTCCCGAAATTCCGAATTTTTTGGGAAATTCCCATTGAAATCAACGGTACATTCTTCAAATTTCCACAACTTCCAAATTTTTCATCTGACTCAAACTGTTCCAACTTCAAATTGTTCAGCCTAATAGGGAATCCCAGATTTACCCAAATTCCAGGTTTTCTGTGACATTTTTTCCATTCAAAATGAATTGGCCATTTTTCAAACTTTCAACATTTCCAAATTTTTCAACCGATTCAAACCACTCTACCTTCAACATATTCCCCTCATTCTGGACATTCAAATTATTATTTTTCCAAGTTATATATAATTATATAAATATAAATATAATAATAAATATATAAAGTTCTATATAATATGATATAATATATATAATAACATAATATAATATAATATATAATATAATGTAATAATAAATAAATAAAGTTCAAAAAAATTCCAGGAATTCCCGTTTTTTTAAAACCATTTTTGACCCTTTTTTCTGGCGACAACTCCTTCCACATTTTTCAACCCACTTCAACCGTTCCCTTTTTTTTTTTTTTTTTTACCATTTTCAAAAAACTTCCCGCTTTTCCCTAAATCCCCCAATGTTCTGGAAATTCCCATTGAAATCAAAGAGACATTCTTCAAATTTCCACAACTTCCACATTTTTCAACCGCTTCAAACCATTCCACCATCAACACATTTCACCATTCTGGAAATTCAAACCTTCTTTCTTCCAAGTTAAAAAAAATTCCAGGATTTTCCAGAATTCCTGCTTTTCCAAAGCCCTACTACCACCCTTTTTTCTGGCGACGACTCCTTCCACATTTTTCAACCCACTTCAACCGTTCCACCGTCAAAACATTCCTCTTAATCAGGACAAAAAACAAAGTTGTTTTTCGAACTGGAAAAGTTCCTGGTTTTCCCTAAATTCCAGGAATTCCTCAATACCATTTCTCAATAAAAAATGTTACTACTTCAACATTTCTCGACCGATTTGAAAAATTCCAACCCCAACCCTTTCAACTCATTCAGACCATTCAAGTTTTTTTTTTCTTTACCGTTTTCAAAAAACTTCCCGCTCTTCCCGAATTTCCCAAATTTTTGGGAAATTCCCATTGAAATCAACGAGACATTCTTCAAATTTCCACAACTTCCACATTTTTCAACCGCTTCAAACCATTCCACCTTCAAAACATTTCACCATTCTGAAAATGCAAACCTTCTTTCTTCCAAGTTAAAAAAAATTCCAGGTTTTTCCAGAATTCCTGCTTTTCCAAAGCCCTACTACCACCCTTTTTTCTGGCGATGACTCCTTCCACATTTTTTAACCCACTTCAACCGTCCCACCGTCAAAACATTCGTCTTAATCAGGACAAAAAACAAAGTTGTTTTTCGAACTGGAAAAGTTCCTGGTTTTCACGAAATTCCAGGAATTCCTTAATACCATTTCTCAGTTAAAGATGTTACTTCTCCAACATTTATCGACCGATTTGAAAAATTCCAACACCAACCCCTTCAACTCATTCAGATCATTGAATTTTTTTTTTTTTTTACTATTTTCAAAAAACTTCCCGCTCTTCCCGAATTTCCCAAATTTTTGGGAAATTTCCATTGAAATCAACGAGACATTCTTCAAATTTCCACAACTTCCACATTTTTCAACCGCTTCAAACCATTCCACCTTCAACACATTTCACCATTCTGGAAATTCAAACCTTCTTTCTTCCAAGTTAAAAAAAATTCCAGGATTTTCCAGAATTCCTGCTTTTCCAAAGCCCTATTACCACTCTTTTTTCTGGCGATGACTCCTGACTCCTTCCACGTTTTTCAACCCACTTCAACCGTCCCACCGTCAAAACATTCCTCTTAATCAGGACAAAAAACAAAGTTGTTTTTCGAACTGGAAAAGTTTCCGGTTTTCCCTAAATTCCAGGAATTCCTCAATACCATTTCTCAATAAAAAATGTTACTACTTCAACATTTCTCGACCGATTTGAAAAATTCCAACACCAACCATTTCAACTCATTCAGACCATTCAAGTTTTTTTTTTCTTTACCGTTTTCAAAAAACTTCCCGCTCTTCCCGAATTTCCCAAATTTTTGGGAAATTCCCATTGAAATCAACGAGACATTCTTCAAAGTTCCACAACTTCCACATTTTTCAACCGCTTCAAACCATTCCACCTTCAACACATTTCACCATTCTCGAAATTCAAACTTCCCTTTTTCCAAGTTAAAAAAAATTCCAGGATTTTCCAGAATTCCTGCTTTTCCAAAGCCCTATAACCACCCTTTTTTCTGGCGACGACTCCTTCCACATTTTTCAACCCACTTCAACCGTTCCACCGTCAAAACATTCCTCTTAATCAGGACAAAAAAACAAAGTTGTTTTTCGAACTGAAAAAGTTTCCGGTTTTCCCTAAATTCCAGGAATTCCTCAATACCATTTCTCAATAAAAAATGTTACTACTCCAACATTTCTTGACCGACTTGAAAAATTCCAACCCCAACCCTTTCAACTCATTCAGACCATTGAATTTTTTTTTTTTTTACTATTATCAAAAAATGTCCCGCTTTTCCCGAATTTCCCAAATTTTTGGGAAATTCCCATTGAAATCAACGAGACATTCTTCAAATTTCCACAACTTCCACATTTTTCAACCGCTTCAAACCATTCCACCTTCAACACATTTCACCATTCTGAAAATTCAAACTTCCCTTCTTCCAAGTTAAAAAAAATTCCAGGATTTTCCAGAATTCCTGCTTTTCCAAAGCCCTATTACCACTCTTTTTTCTGGCGATGACTCCTGACTCCTTCCACGTTTTTCAACCCACTTCAACCGTCCCACCGTCAAAAAAATTCCTTAATCAGGACAAAAAACAAAGTTGTTTTTCGAACTGGAAAAGTTCCCAGTTTTCCCTAAATTCCAGGAATTCCTCAATACCATTTCTCAATAAAAAATGTTACTACTTCAACATTTCTCGACCGACTTGAAAAATTCCAACCCCAACCCTTTCAACTCATTCAGACCATTCAAGTTGTTTTCTTCCCATTTTCGAAAAAAATTCCCGCTTTTCCCGAAATTCCCATTGAAATCAACGGGACATTCTTCAAATTTCCACAACTTCCACATTTTTCAACTGCTTCAAACCATTCCACCTTCAACACATTTCAACATTCTGGAAATTCAAACATTCCTTCTTCCAAGTTAAAAAAAATGCCAGGATTTTCCAGAATTCCTGCTTTTCCAAAGCCCTATTACCACCCTTTTTTGTGGCGACGACTCCTTCCACGTTTTTCAACCCACTTCAACCGTTCCACCGTCAAAACATTCCTCTTAATCAGGACAAAAAACAACGTTGTTTTTCGAACTGGAAAAGTTCCCGGTTTTCCCTAAATTCCAGGAATTCCTCAATACCATTTCTCAATAAAAAATGCTACTACTTCAACATTTCTCGACTGACTTGAAAAATTCCAACCCCAACCCTTTCAACTCATTCAGACCATTCAAGTTTTTTTTTTCTTTACCGTTTTCAAAAAACTTCCCGCTCTTCCCGAATTTCCCAAATTTTTGGGAAATTCCCATTGAAATCAACGAGACATTCTTCAAAGTTCCACAACTTCCACATTTTTCAACCGCTTCAAACCATTCCACCTTCAACACATTTCACCATTCTCGAAATTCAAACTTCCCTTTTTCCAAGTAAAAAAATATTCCAGGATTTTCCAGAATTCCTGCTTTTCCAAAGCCCTATAACCACCCTTTTTTCTGGCGACGACTCCTTCCACATTTTTCAACCCACTTCAACCGTTCCACCGTCAAAACATTCCTCTTAATCAGGACAAAAAAACTAAGTTGTTTTTCGAACTGAAAAAGTTTCCGGTTTTCCCTAAATTCCAGGAATTCCGCAATTCCATTTCTCAATAAAAAATGTTACTACTTCAACATTTCTTGACCGACTTGAAAAATTCCAACCCCAACCCTTTCAACTCATTCAGACCATTCAAGTTTTTTTTTTCTTTACCGTTTTCAAAAAACTTCCCGCTCTTCCAGAATTTCCCAAATTTTGGGGAAATTCCCATTGAAATCAACGAGACATTCTTCAAATTTCCACAAATTCCAAATTTTTCAACCGCTTCAAACCATTCCACCTTCAACACATTTCACCATTCTCGAAATTCAAACTTCCCTTTTTCCAAGTTAAAAAAAATTCCAGGATTTTCCAGAATTCCTGCTTTTCCAAAGCCCTATAACCTACCCTTTTTTCTGGCGACGACTCCTTCCACATTTTTCCGTCAAAACATTCCTCTTAATCAGGACAAAAAACAAAGTTGTTTTTCGAACTGGAAAAATTCCTGGTTTTCACGAAATTCCAGGAATTCCTTAATACCATTTCTCAGTTAAAGATGTTACTTCTTCAACATTTATGGACCGATTTGAAAAATTCCAACCCCCAACCCTTTCAACTCATTCAGACCATTCAAGTTTTTTTTTCTTTACCGTTTTCAAAAAACTTCCCGCTCTTCCCGAATTTCCCAAATTTTTGGGAAATTTCCATTGAAATCAACGAGACATTCTTCAAATTTCCACAACTTCCACATTTTTCAAACCATTCCACCTTCAACACATTTCACCATTCTGGAAATTCAAACTTTCCTTCTTCCAAGTTAAAAAAAAATCCAGGATTTTCCAGAATTCCTGCTTTTCCAAAGCCCTATTACCACCCTTTTTCCTGGCGACTACATCTTCCACATTTTTCAACCCACTTCAACCGTCCCACCGTCAAAACATTCCTCTTAATCAGGACAAAAAACAAAGTTGTTTTTCGAACTGGAAAAGTTCCCGGTTTTCCTTAAATTCCAGGAATTCCTCAATACCATTTCTCAATAAAAAATGTTACTACTTCAACATTTCTCGACCGACTTGAAAAATTCCAACCCCAACCCTTTCAACTCATTCAGACCATTCAAGTTGTTTTTTTCTTTACCGTTTTCAAAAAACTTCCCGCTCTTCCCGAATTTCCCAAATTTTTGGGAAATTCCCATTGAAATCAACGAGACATTCTTCAAATGTCCACAACTTCCACATTTTTCAACCGCTTCAAACCATTCCACCTTCAACACATTTCACCATTCTGGAAATTCAAACTTCCCTTCTTCCAAGTTAAAAAAAATTCCAGGATTTTTCAGAATTCCTGCTTTTCCAAAGCCCTATTACCACCCTTTTTTCTGGCGACGACTCCTTCCACATTTTTCAACCCACTTCAACCGTTCCACCGTCAAAACATTCCTCTTAATCAGGACAAAAAAACTAAGTTGTTTTTCGAATGGAAAAAGTTTCCGGTTTTCCCTAAATTCCAGGAATTCCTCAATTCCATTCCTCAATAAAAAATGTTACTACTCCAACATTTCTCGACCGACTTGAAAAATTCCAACCCCAACCCTTTCAACTCATTCAGACCATGGAATTTTTTTTTTTTTCTATTTTCAAAAAATTTCCAGCTCTTCCCGAATTTCCCAAATTTTGGGGAAATTCCCATTGAAATCAACGAGACATTCTTCAAATTTCCACAACTTCCACATTTTTCAACCGCTTCAAACCATTCCACCTTCAACACATTTCACCATTCTGAAAATTCAACCTTCCCTTCTTCCAAGTTCAAAAAAATTCCAGGATTTTCCAGAATTCCTGCTTTTCCAAAGCCCTATTACCACTCTTTTTTCTGGCGATGACTCCTGACTCCTTCCACGTTTTTCAACCCACTTCAACCGTCCCACCGTCAAAACATTCCTCTTAATCAGGACAAAAAACCAAGTTGTTTTTCCAACTGGAAAACTTCCCGGTTTTCCCTAAATTCCAGGAATTCCTCAATTCCATTTCTCAATAAAAAATGTTACTACTCCAACATTTCTCGACCGACTTGAAAAATTCCAACCCCAACCCTTTCAACTCATTCAGACCATTGAATTTTTTTTTTTTTTACTATTATCAAAAAATGTCCCGCTTTTCCCGAATTTCCCAAATTTTTGGGAAATTCCCATTGAAATCAACGAGACATTCTTCAAATTTCCACAACTTCCACATTTTTCAACCGCTTCAAACCATTCCACCTTCAACACATTTCACCATTCTGAAAATTCAAACTTCCCTTCTTCCAAGTTAAAAAAAATTCCAGGATTTTCCAGAATTCCTGCTTTTCCAAAGCCCTATTACCACTCTTTTTTCTGGCGATGACTCCTGACTCCTTCCACGTTTTTCAACCCACTTCAACCGTCCCACCGTCAAAAAATTCCTTAATCAGGACAAAAAACAAAGTTGTTTTTCGAATTGGAAAAGTTCCTGGTTTTCCCTAAATTCCAGGAATTCCTCAATACCATTTCTCAATAAAAAATGTTACTACTTCAACATTTCTCGACCGATTTGAATAATTCCAACACCAACCCTTTCAACTCATTCAGACCATTCAAGTTTGTTTTTTTTTACCATTTTCAAAAAAAATTCCCGCTTTTCCCGAAATTCCCATTGAAATCAACGGGACATTCTTCAAAGTTCCACAACTCCCACATTTTTCATCTGATTCAAACGGTTCCAACTTCAAAATATTCAACCTCTTTGGGAATTGTGTGCTCTACTTCAACAATTCTAAAAAAAAATTTCCAGGATTTCAGTTCAACTTCAGCATTGGAGCATTCACACGCAATTCCTTCAGAAATTACCTCATCTAGTTCTCTTGGGTTTTGTATTTAATTTCTACCATTTTTTTCTTTCTTTTCCAGTAACCGTTCCAGTCTTTGACAGCGTTTTGCATTAAATATGCATTCAGTATGCAGACAGAAGAACAAAGTCTCGGCCCGGTTGTCGTGGTTACGGCAAATACCAAGCAAAGCGTGCTCAGTCAGATGATGAGAAGTGGTTAATGTTCATTTCAAATCTTTGGAGATGTTTGGTGGACACTTTGTCACCAGTGAAGATCCAACAGTGGAGCGAGAGCCCACACGCTTGGTCAGATCATTTGCATTTACACTTGTTTTTTTTTCTTCATTTTGATTGTGGGAAGAGAAGAAGAACATGTTGACTGTTGGAGGAGTGGAGTCTGTACTCAGCCAATGAACCAAGAACACAATGGTGTGTGTTCTCACTGATGGCTTTTTGCCGTCGACATGAAGTGGACTTCAGTCTTTTGGAATCCAAACGCATGGAAAGTGAGAGGCGTTTCCGGGTGTTGTTGATAAATGGCTTTCGCTTTGCATAGTAGAGTTGTAACTTGCACTTACAGATGTAGCGACTAACTGTAGTTACTGACAGTGGTTTTCTGAAGTGCTCCTGAACCCAATGTGGTGATATCCTTTACACACTGATGTCGCTTTTCGATGCAGTATCGCTTGAGGAATCAAAGGGCCGTAATATCATCGCTTACGTGCTGTGATTTCTCCAGATTCTCTGAACCTTTTGATGACATTACTGAGCGTAGATGGTGAAATCCCTAAATTCCTTGCAATAGCTGGTTGAGAAATGTTGTTCTTAAACTGTTCGACCATTTGCTCAGGCATTTGTTGACAAAGTGGTGACCCTCGCCGCGTCCTTGTTTGTGCATTTCTTTTATACCCAATCATGGCACCCACCCGTTCCCAATTAGCCCGTTCACCTGTGGGACGTTCCAAATAAGTATTTGATGAGCATTCCTCAACTTTATCAGTCTTTTTTGCCGCTTGTGCCAGCTTTTTTTTAAACATGTTGCAGGCTTCAAATTCCAAATGAGCTAATATTTGCATAAAATAACGTCTATTTAATTGAATATAGGTTGAAAAGGATTCGCAAGTCATTGTGTTTTGTTTTTACTTACCATTTAACGTGCCAACTTCACTGGTTTTGGGATGTGTACTATACATTGTTTTTGGAAGGACACAATTTAATGTCGCACCAGGAAGTTAATTGGGTTGGTAGAGTGGCCGTGCCATCAACCTGAGGGTTCCAGGTTCGATTCCCGCTTCCGCCATCCTAGTCACTGCCGTTGTGTCCTTGGGCAAGACACTTTACCCACCTGCTCCCAGTGCCACCCACGCTGGTTTAAATGTAGCTTAGATATTGGGTTTTCACTATGTAAAGCGCTTCGAGTCACTAGAGAAAAGCGCTATATAAATATAATTCACTTCACTTCACTTCACACCGGAATGTTGTGTTAGTTGTGTTGCTTCACAGCTTTCTGCGCCGCCGCTCCCAGTCTGTGGAACGCTCTCCCTGACCACCTGAGGGCACCACAGACTGTGGATGCTTTTAAAAAAGCCTTTTTTTAAAAAAAAAATATATATGCATACTAGTTTTAGCTATTTGACTGTTCTAGTTTTTATTTTTATTTATTTTTTATTATTTTTTTATTTTTTATTTTATTTTCTTTTAATACACTGTAGCACTTTGAGGTTGTTTACTCAATGTGAAGTGCTTTTTACAAAGCCTTTTAAAAAAATATATATATATGCATACTAGTTTTAGCTATTTGGCTGTTCTAGTTTTTATTTTTATTTATTTTTTATTATTTTTTTATTTTTTATTTTTATTTTCTTTTAATACGCTGTAGCACTTTGAGGTTGTTTACTCAATGTGAAGTGCTTTTTACAAAAAAAAATCTATTATTATTATTATTATTATTATTATTCTGATCACCTGCACATTAAGCCACATTTCCTGGACATTTTTTAATTTTTTTTTTCCCAACTCCGTATTAGAAACGTGGGCTCAATGCTATCGTGGTGACCCAGAAAAGTCCGGGAGAATTCAGAGGGGCCTTGTCCTCGTTCAGACATTTTGATGGAAGGTAAAAAAAAAAAACAAGAAAAAGAAAAGAGAGATGATCCTTGCCTGCCTTCTATTATGCAAATGATAGAGATTATTCACACCGCAATTATGATTAGGGTGGGGTATCTAGGGAGAGATTCAGCATTTTTGGGGAAGTAATCAGCTCCCTGATTGGATTGAGCTGCAATATCTTCAAGCGTTAGTGCACTTTATTTATTTGATTTGTCAAAATGGGTTTAATACCTTTTGGACTTAAGTGTGTTTCTAATGGGATGTAAGATTAGAATGTGCTAGAAAATGTCATTACTCGCATTGCACACCCGCAATAATTACCGAGGCGTACGCCGCACCAGAAGTCACCTCCTGATCCGCACGTTTCCATTTCCATCCCGCGCTCCGTGGGCCCCCGCCGCCGTGATGGTAATCCTCCGTCGTTATTTTCGTCGAATGCAAATGAGCCGTCCCCGAGAGAGCGGCGGCAGCTGATATTTACAGCGAGCTACAACACGGCGGTGTGGGGAGATGTTTAATTGACGTGCCAGGCTCGTGCAAAGTAACCCCCCTCCCGAAAAAGTGGGCTTGAGTGCTGCAGTGGCTCCGGACGCAACCATGCTTGTTTACAGGATGGAGATACCGGAAAGAAAAGCCAAAACAAACATCCGAATCACACGGGCGTTGTTTTCACCAGAACGTACACCTCAACGCTGCACAGCAACACTGGCCACTTTATTAGGCACAGCTGGACCATATAGTGGGGCCCAAAACAAGATCAAAGCGTTGAGGGGTTCCGGTTTGGGGGCTGCGGGATTAGGTCTCTGCTTTTTGCAGATGATGTGGTCCTGATGGCTTCATCTGGCCAGGATCTTCAGCTCTCGCAGCCGAGTGTGAAGCGACTGGGATGGGAATCAGCAACTCCAAGTCCGAGTCCATGGTTCTCGCCCGGAAAAGGGTGGAGTGCCATCTCCGGGTTGCGGAGGAGGCACTGCCCCAAGTGGAGGAGTTCAAGTACCTCGGAGTCTTGTTCACGAGTGAGGGAAGAGTGGATGGTGAGGTCGACAGGCGGATCAGTAATGCGGACGCTGTATCGATCCGTTGTGGTGAAGAAGGAGCTGAGCCGGAAGGCAAAGCTCTCGATTTACCGGTCGATCTACGTTCCCATCCTCACCTATGGTCATGAGCTTTGGGTTATGACCGAAAGGACAAGATCACGGGTACAAGCGGCCGAAATGAGTTTCCTCCGCTCTCCCTTAGAGATAGGGGAGGCAATAGTGGGGCCCAAAACAAGATCAAAGCGTTGAGGGGTTCCGGTTTGGGGGCTGCGGGATTAGGTCTCTGCTTTTTGCAGATGATGTGGTCCTGATGGCTTCATCTGGCCAGGATCTTCAGCTCTCGCCGGATCGGTTCGCAGCCGAGTGTGAAGCGACTGGGATGAGAATCAGCACCTCCCAAGTCCGAGTCCATGGTTCTCGCCCGGAGTGCCATCTCCGGGTTGCGGAGGAGACCCTGCCCCAAGTGGAGGAGTTCAAGTACCTCGGAGTCTTGTTCACGAGTGAGGGAAGAGTGGATGGTGAGGTCGACAGGCGGATCAGTAATGCGGACGTTGTATCGATCCGTTGTGGTGAAGAAGGAGCTGAGCCGGAAGGCAAAGCTCTCGATTTACCGGTCGGTCTACGTTCCCATCCTCACCTATGGTCATGAGCTTTGGGTTATGACCGAAAGGACAAGATCACGGGTACAAGCGGCTGAAATGAGTTTCCTCCTCCCGTAGAGATAGGGTGAGAAGCTCTGTCATCCGGGGGGAGCTCAAAGTAAAGCCGCTACTCCTCCACATCGAGAGGAGCCAGATGAGGTGGTTCGGGCATCTGGTCAGGATGCCACCCGAATGCCTCCCTAGGGAGGTGTTTAGGGCACGTCCGACCGGTAGGAGGCTTTGGCTAAAACCCAGGACACCTAGGGAAGACTATGTCTCCCGGCTGGCCTGGGAACGCTTCGGGATCCCCCTGGGAAGAGCTGGACGAAGTGGCTGGGGAGAGGAAAGGCTGGGCTACTCTGCTTAGGCTGCTGCACCCGCGAATCGACATCGGATAAGCGGAAGAAGATGGATGGAAAGCACGATCTTCATTTAAAACTCTTGTGGTCGAGATGATAGGGTTGTGCCGATACCAATATTTTGGTACCGGTACCGGCACCAAAGTGTATTTTGATACCGGTACCGGGACCAAAATGTATTTCGACACTTTTCGATACTTGATACTTTTATAAATAAAGGGGACCCCAAAAAATGGCCTTATTGGCTATATTTTAACAAAAAATCTTAGGGTACTTTTGACATATGTGTCACGACGCAATCATCTGTGCGCTGGGCGCACCTCCAAGAGTGCGCCACTCCAATCGGGTCAATCAGCACTCAACACACCTGTCGCTGATAGGCTTCCGGCCTTTTCAAGCCAGTGCAAACCTGCATTCTGGGCCAGAACGTAGCGATCTGTTCAAGTCATACTTGCCAACCTTGAGACCTCCGAATTCGGGAGATGGGGGGTTTGAGGTGTGGAGGGGGGGGGTGGGGTGGGGTGGGCGGGGTTGTGGGGCTGCGGGGTTTGGTGGTAGCGGGGGTGTATATTGTAGCGTCCCGGAAGAGTTAGTGCTGCAAAGGGTTCTGGGTACTTGTTCTGTTGTGTTTATGTCGTGTTACGGTGCGGATGTTCTCCCGAAATGTGTTTGTCATTCTTGTTTGGTGTGGGTTCACAGTGTGGCGCATATTTGTTTGTACGGCCACCCTCAGTGTGACCTGTATGGCTGTTGACCAAGTATGCCTTGCATTCACTCGCGTGTGTGTAAAAGCCGTATATATTATGTGACTGAACCGGCACGTTTGTAAGGAGGAAAAGCTGACGTGACGACAGGTTGTAGAGGACGCTAAAGGCAGTGCCTTTAAGGCACGCCCCCAATATTGTTGTCCGGGTGGAAATCGGGAGAAATTCGGGAGAATGGTTGCCCCGGGAGATTTTCGGGAGGAGCACTGAAATTCGTGAGTGTCCCGGGAAAATCGGGAGGGTTGGCAAGTATGGTTCCAGTACAGTAAGCTGACTCATCAAGCTCCATGCACACTCTCTCTCTTTTTGTTTTCTCCCCCTCCGTGTTCATTTGTCTCGTGTCCCCCTTGTCGTCTTCCAGCAGCCTTTCTCCGTTTCCCGCGTCACGAGCTGTGTGTCTCGTCTCCCCGTGTTCCCTCTGGTTCCCTGGCTGCCGCTTGGATCTCCACCTCCCGCCTGGACACGGACTTTTGACGCCTCGCCCCTGCCCTTGACCTCACGCCTGCCCCGCGGACCTCCGAGCCCGCCTTGCCCCCTCTGGGACTCCCGCACCTCGCTCAACACTACCGGTGACACACTACAGCTAATCTCCACACATAGTCACACACCACACACATTTTGGATTAGTTCACACACTCCATTTATATGGTGATATATAATAAATATAGATTTAACGACGTCCCCGCTTTCTGTGCCGTCTTCTTCCCCCTGTGCACATGCAACAATGTTTTTTATTGCAATTTTGTCGTTAAATAAAATAGTGAACATACAAGACAACTTGTATTTTAGTAGTAAGTAAACAAACAAAGACTCCTAATTAGTCTGCAGTAACATATTGTGTCATTTATACACCTATTATTTTGTACACATTATGAGGGACAAGTGGTAGGAAATGGATTATTAATCTACTTGTTCATTTACTGTTAATATTTTAACATATTTGTGGAGGGGGGCGTGGTTGGCGCGCCTCCTGCGGGAAGGGGGTGTGTATGGCCCGGCTTCGAAGCCCAGCTGACAGATGAGTAGATTACCCAGCTGGGGCTGGTTATCTCCTTTATCAGCAGCGTCCGAGGCCGTAAGGGGGAGCGCGGAGGAGAGAAGGAAAAACCCACACGAGCGAGAAGGAGGAGGCCGCTGGCGACATTGCCCATTATCAACGTAAAAATAAACGACTCGTTCAAACCTGGACTTCGGGCTCCCGCAGATTCTGCCGGTCCCAGGAGAACCCACACACAGAGACTTTCACAATGTTCTATCTACACTTCTGTTAAAATGTAATAATCACTTATTCTTCTCTTGTTTGGATACTTCACATTAGTTTTGGACGATACCACAAATTTGAGTATCGATTCCGATACCAAGTAGTTACAGGATCATACATTAGTCATCATGTAAGTCCTCATGTGTCCAGGGATGTAGTTCCTGAGTTTATAAACATAATATACAATTAAAAAAACTAAAGAAGATTTTGTGATGCTAAAAAAAAGCGATAGTAGTATCGACTAGATACGCTCCTGTACTTGGTATCATTACAGTGGATGTCAGGTGTATATCCACCGATGGCGTTTGTTTACATTTTGACGCCGGTGATGTGTAAGAAGCATGTTTAGCTATTCCTCGTAATAAAGTAAAAATGTTTTACTTTATTTGTCGCCATGGAGGCGAGGATTAGTGATTTAGAAGTAGCTAAAACACTGTAGATGGACGTTAGCCCGCTAACTAGCTCGCCATGTCTTAAAGCACCTCTTCCTGAGGGCGTTTCAGTGTTATAACGTCACCTTTATCTTTACTTTTTAAGCCAAAATGCGTCCGTTCTCCCTTTTCTGTCTACACACTGTGTCTGCTTGTAAGTACTCCGTGTGTGTGTGCGCTGCCGAACATGCTCCTCTGCTCGAAAAAACCGGCAATGTCACGACGTGACCACGCGTTGTCATGTCCGTTAAAAAAAAGGGGGGGCGGGGGGACCGGTAGTTTTTTAGGGGCGGTATAGTACAGAATATGATTCATTAGTATGGCGGTACTATACTAGTACAACCCTACTAGATAGTATGTATTGGATATGCTTTGTGTGATTTTTTTCACACGATGCACCTTCTCCAAAAGTGCCACAGTTTATCTCATGAAAATGTTCACTCTTTAAATAGATATCTTGTAGGCATCACCGATTGTTTTTTTTTTTTTTTTTTTGCACACACCATCGAATATAAACTATATTTACCTTATTTAGATTCACCCGGTCACAACATCACACTCGCCGATGGATTCAGACGCGCATTTATGTCGGTGTTATTGAGCGGGTATCAATATCGGATGAAAGTGATACTTTATCTCACCATTTTTTGGGTGTTTCTTCTCAGCCTGAAGCAGAGGGGGAGGAGCAATCCTCCTGAGCGGAGAGCTCTAATTACTTAAAGGGGTCATATTATGATATAAATGACTTTCTGGTGGTCTACTTAACATGTAATAGCGGTGCTTTGTTCAAGATTTTGCATAGATGTGGGGTTTTCCGACCATCTTTAAGCGGCTTTTCTGACTTTGTAGGTGGTCTGTTGCCGTGCCGAAGCCCGCCTCCAGGCCAAGCCCCCTTCGACTATGTTAAAAGTGGCAATTATTATCACACACACACATTAGGTGTGGCGAAATTACGCTCTGCATTTGACCCATCACCCTTGATCACCCCCCTTGGGAGGTGAGGGGAGCAGTGAGCAGCAGCGGTGGCCGCGCCCGGGAATAATTTTTGGTGATTTAACCCCCAATTCCAACCCTCGATGCCGAGTGCCATGAGCTTGTTCATAGCAATTTTACAAGAAAAGCTTAACATTTTGGCAATTTTATAAAAAAAAGAGTCATGATTTTCCTCGACAAGTCACAATTTTGTAAGAAAACTTTAACCATTTGGCAATATTATAATAATAAATCGGAATTTCACTTAGCAAAATGATGACAAAAGTCATAATTTTACTCAAAAAATGTCACTATTAATAATAATAATAATAATAATAGATTTTATTTGTAAAAAGCACTTTACATTGAGTAAACAACCTCAAAGTGCTACAGTGTATTAAAATAAAAAGATAATAAAAAATAAATAAAAATAAAAACTAGAACAGCCAAATAGCTAAAACTAGTATGCATATATCTAAAAAAAAGGCTTTTAAAAAAAAATAATTCAAATAAGCGTTTTTAAGCCTTTTTTAAAAGCATCCACAGTCTGTGGTGCCCTCAGGTGGTCAGGGAGAGTGTTTCACAGACTGGGAGCGGCGGTGCAGAAAGCCCGGTCTCCCATTGTTCGTAGCTTTGTCCTCGGAGGTTGGAGGAGGTTAGCCTGTCCGGAGCGGAGGTGTCGTGTGGAGGATTTGGGGGTGAGTAGTTCCTTGAGGTAGAGGGGGGCATTTCCATGGAGGCACTGGTGGGTTAGTAGGGAGACTTTGATAAAAATCTGAATTTTATATGACAAAAGTCATCATTTTACTAAAAAAATGTCACAATTAATAATAATAATTATAATAATAATAGATTTTATTTGTAAAAAAGCACTTTACATTGAGCAAACAACCTCAAAGTGCTACAGTGTATTAAAATAAAAAGATAATAAATCATAAATAAAAATAAAAACTAGAAAGCCAAATAGCTAAAACTAGTATGCATATATCTAAAAAAAAAAGGCTTTTTAAAAAAAAAAAAAGAAGCGTTTTTAAGCCTTTTTTAAAAGCATCCACAGTCTGTGGTGCCCTCAGGTGGTCAGGGAGAGCGTTCCACAGACTGGGAGCGGCGGAGCATTGTTCGTAGCGTTGTCCTCTGTTTTACAAGAACAACAACAAAAATTGGCAATATTGTGATAAAAGTCAGAATTTTATATGACAAAAGTCATCTCTTTACTAAAAAAAATGTCACTATTTTACAAGAACAACAAAAAAATTGGCAATGCTGTGATAAAAGACAGAATTTTATATGACAAAAGTCATAATACTACCAGAGCATAATACTACCACCACCATGCTTGACGGTAGGCATGGTGTTCCTGGGATTAAAAACCACACCTTTTCTCCTCCAAACATATTGCTGGGTATTGTGGCCAAACAGCTCCATTTTTGTTTCATCCGACCACAGAACGTTCCTCCAGAAGGTCTTATCTTCGTCCGTGTGATGTCATGATGAAACCAAAAATGATGGAAGGATTCTAACGGACATGTGTCACAGTCCGACACGACATCATCCGTCTCTCTCTCTTCCTCTCTGGCCCCGGGGGAGGTCGTTGGGAGGGCATGAAAAGAAAGTGAGGCGTAAACAAAGCCATGCAAAACAAAAGAGATCTGTCACTTTTTTTTCTTTTTCCAAAGCGGCCGCCTCGCTGCCCGCCTGCTTGTCCGCCACGTGCTGACACGCCAGAAATAACGGGAAACATTTCCAAAACGCTCTTTCAAGGTCAAATTAGGAGGTCAATTTTATTCCTGGAAGCAAAAGTATGTGCACGCTGCAAAAGTGACGCACTTGCACCGTCCCAACTCTCCATGGCAAATTACAGAAGATGCAGAGCCAATGTGAATACTCACACTGTAAAAAAAAAAATCCTATTTTTATGGTTAATTTACTCTAAATTTCTACTGTAATTTTTCTATTTTTTTAAAATAGTTTATAAAACTGTAGAATTGAAGACATTATCTGTAAATAAACAATCCGCCTGTTATTTTAAGTAATATGCCAGTAATGACAAATTATGTACATTTCCATTTTTTTTTTTACAGAAAAATACCAAATGAATCATACATAGCATTTTCTGTTTTCTTAAATTACTTTCAAATTCATGTAAAATTAAGATATTTTTCCGCAAAATGTTTCATGAAAATTTCTGTAAATAAAAATGTTTTTGATCTTTATTTGGTTTACAATGTTTTACTTTCATTTTATGGTTTTCGTTAGACCGTTTTTTTACAGAACTTTTTTTACAGTGTTTGTTAAACTTCTTCTTTTTCTCCAGATTTTGGCGCGCTCTACCTTCCACATTTTTCACCCGATTCAAACCGTTCCAACTTCAAACTGTTCAGCCTATTCGGGGAATTTCGGGCTTTCCCTTGAAAAATTCCAAATATTCCCAGATTTCCCACAATTCCCAGTTTTCCCGGACAGTTTTTCCATTTAAAATGAATTGGCCATTTTTCAAACTTACGCCATTTCCACATTTTTCAACCTTTTCAAACCATTCCACCTTCAATACATTCCACCATCCTGTAAATTGAAACTACTCTATTTCCAAGTTCAAAAAATTCCCAGATTTCCCACAATTCCCGGTTTTCCCGGACATTTTTCCCATTTAAAATGAATTGGCCATTTTTCAAACTTACGCCATTTCCACATTTTTCAACCGATTCAAACCATTCCACCTTCAATACATTCCACCATCCTGGAAATTGAAACTACTCTATTTCCAAGTTCAAAAAAATTCCCATATTTCCCGGAATTCCAGGTTTTCTGGGACATTTTTCCCATTCAAAATGAATTGGCCATTTTTCAAACATCCACCATTTCCACATTTTTCAATCTATTCGAACTATTCCCCCTTCAACACATTCCACCATTACGGAAATGCAAACTACTCTATTTCCAAGTTCAAAAAAATTCCAGGATTTCCCAGAATTCCAGGTTTTCTGGGAAATTTTTCCCATTCATAATGAATTGGCCATTTTTCAAACTTCCACCATTTCCACATTTTTCAACCTATTCAAACTTTCCCACCTTCAACATATTCCACCCTTATAGATATTCAAACTTCCTTTCTTCCAAGTTCAAAAAAATTCCAGGATTTTCCAGAATTCCTGGTTTTCCAAAGCCCTATTTCCACCCATTTTTCTGGTGACTACTCCTTCCACATGTTTCAACCCACTTCAATTGTTCCACCGTCAAAAAATTCCTCCTAATTAGGACAAAAACGAAGTTTTGTTTTTTAAACCGGAAAAATTCCTGGTTTTCCCGAAATTCCCGAAATTCCGTAATTCAATTTGTAAATTCAACACGTTAATACATTTACAATTAAAAATGGTACTACTGCAACATTTCTTGACTGATTTGAAAAATTCCAACACCAACCATTTCAACTCATTCAGACCATTCAAGTTTTTTATTTTACCATTTTCAAAAAAATTCCCCCTTTTCCCGAAATTCCCAAATTTGGGGGAAATTCCCATTGAAATCAACCAGACATTCTTCAAAGTTCCACCACTCCCACATTTTTCATCTGATTCAAACTGTTCCAACTTCAAACTGTTCAGCCTATTTGGGAATCGCGGGCTTTCCCTTGACAAATTCCAAAAATTCCCATATTTCCCACAATTCCCGGTTTTCCCGGACATTTTTCCCATTTAAAATGAATTGGCCATTTTTCAAACTTACGCCATTTCCACATTTTTCAACCGATTCAAACCATTCCACCTTCAAAACATTCCACCATCCTGTAAATTGAAACTACTCTATTTCCAAGTTCAAAAAAATTCCAGGATTTTCCAGAATTCTAGGTTTTCTGGGACATTTTTCCCATTCAAAATGAATTGGCCATTTTTCAAACTTCCACCATTTCCACATTTTTCAACCTATTCAAACTTTCCCACCTTCAACATATTCCACCCTTCTAGATATTCAAACTTACTTTTTTCCAAGTTCAAAAAAATTCCAGTATTTTCCAGAATTCCTGGTTTTCCAAAGCCCTATTTCTACCCATTTTTCTGGCGACTACTCCTCCCACATTTTCCAACACACTTCAATTGTTCCGCCGTCAAAACAGTCCTCCTAATTAGGACAAAAAACAAAGTTGTTTTTTGAACTGGAAAAATTCCCGGTTTTCCCTAAATTCCAGAAATCCCGTAATTCAATTTGTAAATTCAACACGTTACTACATTTCTCGACCGATTTGAAAAACTCCAACACCAACCATTTCAATTCATTCAGACCATTCAAGTTTTTTATTTTACCATTTTCAAAAAAATTCAACCTTTTCCCGAAATTCCCAAATTTGGGGGAAATTCCCATTGAAATCAACCGGACATTCCTCAAAGTTCCACCACTCCAACATTTTTCATCTGATTCAAACCGTTCCAACTTCCCTATTCGGGAATCGCAGGCTTTCCCTTGACAAATTCAAAAAAATTCCCAGATTTCCCAGAATTCCAGGTTTTCTGGGTCATCTTTCCCATTTAAAATGAATTGGCCATTTTTCAAACTTCCGCCATTTCAACATTTTTCAACCTATTCAAACCATTCCACCCTCAACACATTGCACCATCCTGGAAATTCAAACTACTATATTTCCAAGTTCAAAAAAATTCCCAGATTTCCCAGAATTCCACATTTTCTGTGACATTTTTCCCATTCAAAATGAATTGGCCATTTTTCAAACTTCCACCATTTCCACATTTTTCAACCTATTCAAACTTGTTTACCTTCAACATATTCCACCCTTATAGATATTCAAACTTCCTTTCTTCCAAGTTCCAAAAAATTCCAGGATTTTCCAGAATTCCTGGTTTTCCAAAGCCCTATTTTCACCCATTATCCTGGCGACTACTCCTCCCACATTTTTCAACCCACTTCAATTGTTCCACCGTCAAAAAATTCCTCCTAGTTAGGACAAAAAACAAAGTTGTTTTTTTAAACCAGAAAAATTCCTGGTTTTCCCTAAATTCCAGAAATCCCGTAATTCAATTTGTAAATTCAACACAATACTACTTCAACATTTCTCGACGGATTTGAAAAATTCCAACACCAACCATTTCAACTCTTTCAGACCATTCAAGTTGTTTATTTTATCATTTTCAAAAAAATTCAACCTTTTCCCGAAATTCCCAAATTTTGGGGGTAATTCCCATTTAAATCAACCGGACATTCTTCAAAGTTCCACCACTCCCTCATTTTTCATCTGATTCAAACTTTTCCAACTTCAAACTGTTCAGCCTATTCGGGGAATCGCGGGCTTTCCCTTGAAAAATTCCAAAAATTTCCAGATTTCCCACAATTCCCGGTTTTCCCGGACATTTTTCCCATTTAAAATGAATTGGCCATTTTTCAAACTTCAGCCATTTCCACATTTTTCAACCGATTCAAACCATTCCACCTTCAAAACATTCCACCATCCTGTAAATTGAAACTACTCTATTTCCAAGTTCAAAAAAATTCCAGTATTTTCCAGAATTCTAGGTTTTATGGGACATTTTTCCCATTCAAAATGAATTGGCCATTTTTCAAACTTCCACCATTTCCACATTTTTCAACCTATTCAAACTTTCCCACCTTCAACATATTCCACCCTTCTAGATATTCAAACTTACTTTTTTCCAAGTTCAAAAAAATTCCAGGATTTTCCAGAATTCCTGGTTTTCCAAAGCCCTATTTCTACCCATTTTTCTCGCGACTACTCCTCCCACATTTTCCAACACACTTCAATTGTTCCGCCGTCAAAACAGTCCTCCTAATTAGGACAAAAAACAAAGTTGTTTTTTGAACTGGAAAAATTCCCGGTTTTCCCTAAATTCCAGAAATCCCATAATTCAATTTGTAAATTCAACACGTTACTAAATTTCTCGACCGATTTGAAAAACTCCAACACCAACCATTTCAATTCATTCAGACCATTCAAGTTTTTTGTTTTACCATTTTCAAAAAAATTCAACCTTTTCCCGAAATTCCCAAATTTGGGGGAAATTCCCATTGAAATCAACCGGACATTCTTCAAAGTTCCACCACTCCAACATTTTTCATCTGATTCAAACCGTTCCAACTTCCCTATTCGGGAATCACGGGCTTTCCCTTGACAAATTCAAAAAAATTCCCAGATTTCCCAGAATTCCAGGTTTTCTGGGTCATCTTTCCCATTTAAAATGAATTGGCCATTTTTCAAACTTCCGCCATTTCAACATTTTTCAACCTATTCAAACCATTCCACCCTCAACACATTGCACCATCCTGGAAATTCAAACTACTATATTTCCAAGTTCAAAAAAATTCCCAGATTTCCCAGAATTCCACATTTTCTGGGACATTTTTCCCATTCAAAATGAATTGGCCATTTTTCAAACTTCCACCATTTCCACATTTTTCAACCTATTCAAACTTGTTTACCTTCAACATATTCCACCCTTATAGATATTCAAACTTCCTTTCTTCCAAGTTAAAAAAAATTCCAGGATTTTCCAGAATTCCTGGTTTTCCAAAGCCCTATTTCCACCCATTATCCTGGCGACTACTCCTCCCACATTTTTCAACCCACTTCAATTGTTCCACCGTCAAAACATTCCTCCTAGTTAGGACAAAAAACAAAGTTGTTTTTTAAACCAGAAAAATTCCTGGTTTCCCCTAAATTCCAGGAATTCCGTTATACAATTTCTAAATTCAACAATAGACTTAGACTTCCTTTTTATTGCCATTCAAATTTGAATTTTACAGCACAGATAAGAACGGAATTTCGTTACATAAGCTCATGGTAGTGCAGGATAAAAAAAAAAAGCAATAAGGTGCATATATAAATAAATAAATATATATAAATAATATATAAATATATATATGAAATAAATAAATATATATAAATAAATACATAGATTACTGTACAGATAAATATATTGCACTTTCTCACATGCGTCCACGTTTATGGATGTATGTTATATTGTCTTTTTTATTCCAGCGAGTTAATCCATTTTGGGGGGAGTTGAGGGGATTATTATGATGCGTTCAAGAGTCTTACGACCTGAGGGAAGAAGCTGTTACAGAACCTGGAGGTTCTGCTTTGGAGGCTGCGGAACCTCTTTCTAGAGTCCAGCAGTGAAAACAGTCCTTGGTGGGGGTGGGAGGAGTCTTTGCAGATTTTCTGAGCCCTGGTCAGGCAGCGGCTTTTTGCGATCTCCTGGATAGGAGGAAGAGGAGTCCTGATGATCTTTTCCGCCGTCCTCACCACTCTCTGGAGAGACTTCCAGTCTGAGACACTGCAGGCTCCAGTCCAGACAGAGATGCAATTGGTCAGTAGGCTCTCTATAGTGCCTCTGTAGAATGTGGTGAGAACGAAGGGAGGGAGCTGTGCTCTTTTCATCCGACGCAAAAAGTGCATGCGCTGCTGAGCTCTTTTTACAAGTGTTTAGGGACCAGGTCATATTGTCAGTTATCAGCACCCCCAGGAACTTGGTGCTGCTTACCATCTCCACTGCTGTGCCGTTGATGAAGAGTGGAGCGTGGCTGGACTGGTGCCTCCTGAAGTCAACGATGATCTCCTTGGTCTTGTTGACATTCAGGACCAGGTTGTTGGTTCTGTACCAGTCAACCAGATGTTTCACCTCCTCCCTGTAGTCCATGTCGTTGTTGTCACGGATGAGGCCCACTACTGTCGTGTCGTCCGCATACTTCACAATGTGGTTAGTAGTGGACATGGTGCAGCAGTCATGGGTCATCCACGTGAACAGCAGTGGACTCAGGACGCAGCCCTGGGGGGAGCCGGTGCTCAGGGAGATGGCACTGGAGGTGTTGTTGCCCACCTTCACAGACTGGGGTCTGTCTGTGAGGAAGTAAAGCAGCCAGTTGCAAAAGGGGGTCCGGAATCCATGTTACTACTTCAACATTTCTCGACTGATTTGAAAAATTGCAACACCAACCATTTCCACTCATTCAGACTATTGAAGTTTTTTTTACCATTTTCAAAAAAAATTCCAGCTTTTCCAGAAATTCCCAAATTTTGGATGGGTACCAAAAGTGCCTTATTGCAGTGAAACTTGCCAAGGGACATGTAAGCAAATATTAACATTGCTGTATGTATACTTTTGACCCAGCACATTTTCAGTAGACCCATAATAAATTCATAAAAGAAGCAAACTTTATGAATGTTTTTTTGTGCTCCAATCACTCTATCACAAAAAAAACAAGAGTTCTAGAAATGATTGGAAACTCAAGTCAGCCATGACAGTGTATGTCAACTTTTGACCACGACTGTATCTACCATAATTTCCGGACTATAAGCCGCACCTGACTATAAGCCGCACCAGCTAAATTTAGGGGAACATACAGATTGCTCCATATATAAGCCGCACCCGACTATAAGCCGCAGGGTTTTGATGTGTAATTACCGTAGTATATAGGGGTTCCTGCTACCACGGAGGGGATTGTCGGGACAGAGATGACTGTTTGGGAACGCAAAGCGTCCCATTTATTAACAATAAATCTTTCAATCATTCAATCAAACTTTCACATCTTTGACATGGCGAACAGCATTCGTGCAGAGTACAAATAATACAACGGTGCAAAGTAATACAAAGTGCTCACCTGTACGTTATCAAAATAACCAGCCTACCGGTATATGAAAAGTCAGTCTTTAATCATTGTGTCATCGTCTTCCTCCTGCGTACTAAAACCACCGAAATCCTCTTCGTCGGTGTCGGAGAAGAACAGGCCGTAAATAAGCCGCACCCTTGTATAAGCCGCAGGGACCAGAACGAGGGGAAAAAGTAGCGGCTTATAGTCCGGAAATTACGGTAGTCATGTCTTTTTAATGGAGCTCCTTAAACGGTGCTTGGCCTTCTAGTTGTAGCGCAGGTCCGTTTGCCACAGAGGTAAATAGAGATAAATGTGAACATTATTGATTTCCACTCGGTCATATCTCTCTCTCCAACATGCTTACGTCTCCTCGGCAGCCTTCCGCGATATTAACTCCATCTTTCTTCTTTGGGATCTAGTTGGAAATCGATACGGAGCAGCGAGGCGGCTCACTGACACTGGATTAGACCACGGCACCGGACGGATATAGTCTGCAAACACCTGGAGCCGCCTCGTCCGCTTGGTCATCCCTTTGACCGCTGCAAGTGCTTGGTAGTACAGTACGTGCGTGTGTGTCGGCCGTGCTCACTGGGCTGCTCAACCATGCGGAGCAGGAGCAAAGGCGGAAAAGCAAAAACAAGATTAATCACACCGGGAACAAAAGAGAGATTATTGAGCGCTCATAGTTCATTAGGATGAACTGCAAGCCTTGAACAAGAATGTATGAGTGCATTTGGTTCTAAAAACATTGGTACAAACTAGGGTTGTACGGTATACCGGTATTAGTATAGTACCAATATACTAATAAATCATATTCGGTACTATACCACCTCTAAACACTACCGGTCCCCTGCCTCCCGCGAACCTGTGTCGTCGTCACATCATTCAATCAATCAAGTTTATTTACATAGCCCTACGAGTGTCTCAAAGGGCTGCACAAGCCACAATGACACCCTCGGCTCAGATCCCACATCAGGGCGCAAGAAAAAACTCAACAATACAATGAGAAACCTTGGAGGGGACCGCAGATGTGGGGGACCCCTAACCTGGGCGACCGGTGCAATGGACGTGGAGTGGATCTAGTTAACTAGCTGTCCAAAGTCGGGACCCAGGGTGGACCACTCATATGTGCATCAGTTGGAGACGTCTCTGCACTGCTGACCTGTCTCCATTCAAGATGATCTCCTGCTGGCCCCACTATGGACTGGACTCTCACACTATTATGTTAGATCCACTATGGACTGGACTCTCACTATTATGTTAGATCCACTATGGACTGGACTCTCACTATTATGTTAGATCCACTATGGACTGGACTATCACACTATTATGTTAGATCCACTACGGACTGGACTCTCACACTATTATGTTAGATCCACTATGGACTGGACTCTCCCACTATTATGTTAGATCCACTATGGACTGGACTCCCACACTATTTTGTTAGATCCACTGTGGACTGGACTCTCACACTATTATGTTAGATCCACTATGGACTGGACTCCCACACTATTATGTTAGATCCACTATGGACTGGACTCTCACACTATTATGTTAGATCCACTATGGACTGGACTCTCACAATATTATGTTAGATCCACTATGGACTGGACTATCACACTATTATGTTAGATCCACTATGGACTGGACTCCCACTATTATGTTAGATCCACTATGGACTGGACTTCCACTATTATGTTAGATCCACTATGGACTGGACTCCCACTATTATGTTAGATCCACTATGGACTGGACTTCCACTATTATGTTAGATCCACTATGGACTCGACTCTCTCACTATTATGTTAGATCCACTATGGACTGGACTCTCACACAATTATGTTAGATCCACTATGGACTGGACTCTCCCACTATTATGTTAGATCCACTATGGACTGGACTCTCACACTATTATGTTAGATCCACTATGGACTGGACTCTCACTATCATGTTAGACTCACTATGGACTGGACTCTCACAATATTATGCTAGATCTACTATGGACTGGACTCTCCCACTATTATGTTAGATCCACTATGGACTGGACTCTCACACTATTATGTTAGATCCACTATGGACTGGACTCCCACTATTATGTTAGATCCACTATGGACTGGACTCTCACACTATTATGTTAGATCCACTATGGACTGGACTCTCACTATCATGTTAGACTCACTATGGACTGGACTCTCACACTATTATGTTAGATCCACTATGGACTGGACTCTCACTATTATGTTAGATCCACTATGGACTGGACTCTCACTATTATGTTAGATCCACTATGGACTGGACTCCCACTATTATTTTAGATCCACTATGGACTGGACTCCCACTATTATGTTAGATCCACTATGGACTGGACTCCCACTATTATGTTAGATCCACTATGAACTGGACTCTCACACTATTATGTTAGATCCACTATGGACTGGACTTTCACAATATTATGCTAGATCTACTATGGACTGGACTCTCCCACTATTATGTTAGATCCACTATGGACTGGACTCTCCCACTATTATGTTAGATCCACTATGGACTGGACTCTCACAATATTATGTTAGATCCACTCGACATCCATTCACCGGTCCCCACATCTGCGGTCCCTTACGAGGTTTCTCATCGTCATCCCATTGGGGTTGAGTTTTTTCTTGCCCTGATTTGGGATCTGAGCCGAGGATGTCGTTGTGGCTTGTGCAGCCCTTTGAGACACTCGTGTTTTAGGGCTATATAAGTAAACATTGATTGATTGATCATTGTCATCCGATTGGGTTGAGTTTTTTTTCTTGCCCTGACGTGGGACCCGAGCCGAGGACGTCTGTTAATGTCAGCACAAGGAAACCTCATCATTCAACTGTTGACTATGCTAAAGACAAATGTCAAGTGAAACTCAAGTTAGAGCTAAGGAGTTACAATGTGGAAGTGAGCAGAATGACAAAAATACAGACAGCAGCCATTAGTATGCAGCACAGGAACCGTGATGCCGTCCTGGACCTCTGCAGAAACTCTTCACCCACAAGAGCGGCAGATAAATCGTACTGAATAGAGCAGCCGAGGTAACAGTTTGTCCTTATCTCAACAGACGTCGGAAAAAGGGGGTCAAAGTTGATGTGCCAACTTGTTGTCGGCGGCGCGGACGGAAGCTCGGAGATTTTTGAGCTGGAGCGGCTGAAGCACTCAACTCCTTGCGTGACTGTTATCAGCGGCGGGCCCTCAAGCATGACCGCAGTAATGAAGCCATTAGCCACAAAATTGACTTCGGGATAAATGGGGAACATATGAGGCTTTAAAAGGGCCCAATTTCGCAGCCTCGCTCCCTTTTGTTTGAAATTCATAATTACATTTGCACACAGAGTTCTCTATCAAGTTCCGTCTTTAGTATGCGGCAGAATAGCGGACCAATTTTCTGGGGAAAAAAAAAAAAAAAACTTTAGCTCTGCGTAATAGCTTCCAGAAGGCTTTCAATAAATAATGTTGTGGTTATATTTAATGCAGTGCAGTGGCGTATTAATCATGAGAACGCTAAAACCTCACAGTGCAGATATTAAGAATCACTAAAGCTCTCCCAGCAAGAGGCCTCAAGCTTTACTCTAGAGCAGGGGTGTCAAACTCAAATACAGAGTAGGCCAAAATTTCAAACTGAACAAAGCCGAGGGCCGAGGTTGAACAAATTAGCAGTCTAAGCAGGGAAACCCAGACTTCCCTCTCCCCAGCCACTTCGTCCAGCTCTTCCCGGGGGATCCCGAGGCGTTCCCAGGCCAGCCGGGAGACATAGTCTTCCCAACGTGTCCTGGGTCTTCCCCGTGGCCTCCTACCAGTTGGACGTGTCGGGTGGCATCCTGACCAGATGCCCGAACCACCTCATCTGGCTCCTCTTCAGCGGCTTTACTTTGAGCTCCCCCCCGGATGGCAGAGCTTCCTACCCTATCTCTAAGGGAGAGCCCCGCCACCCGGCGGAGGAAACTCATTTCAGCCGCTTGTACCCGTGATCTTGTCCTTTCGGTCATAACCCAAAGCTCATGACCATAGGTGAGGATGGGAACGTAGATCGACCGGTAAATTGAGAGCTTTGCCTTCCGGCTCAGCTCCTTCTTCACCACAACGGATCGATACAGCGTCCGCATTACTGAAGACGCCGCACCGATCCGCCTGTCGATCTCACGATCCACTCTTCCCTCACTCGTGAACAAGACTCCGAGGTACTTGAACTCCTCCACTTGGGGCAGGGTCTCCTCCGCGACCCGGAGATGGCACTCCACCCTTTTCCGGGCGATAACCATGGACTCGGACTTGGAGGTGCTGATTCTCATCCCAGTCGCTTCACACTCAGCTGCGAACCGATCCAGTGAGAGCTGAAGATCCTGGCCAGATGAAGCCATCAGGACCACATCATCTGCAAAAAGCAGAGACCTAATCCTGCAGCCACCAAACCAGATCCCCTCAACGCCTTGACTGCGCCTAGAAATTCTGTCCATAAAAGTTATGAACAGAATAGGTGACAAAGGGCAGCCTTGGCGGAGTCCAACCCTCACTGGAAACGTGTCCGACTTACTGCCGGCAATGCGGACCAAACTCTGGCACTGATCATACAGGGAGCGGACCGCCACAATCAGACAGTCCGATACCCCATACTCTCTGAGCACTCCCCACAGGACTTCCCGAGGGACACGGTCGAATGCCTTCTCCAAGTCCACAAAACACATGTAGACTGGTTGGGCAAACTCCCATGCACCCTCAAGGACCCTGCCGAGAGTATAGAGCTGGTCCACAGTTCCACGACATGCAAAATCGAGTTTCAAATAATAATTAAAGCTGCAAGCAGCGTTGGTCGGGCCCGCATATTTGGCAGGTGCTAGTCCTAAGTGTCCAAAAACTTTTGTCTACTGTTAGTCCTAAGTGTCCCAATACTTTTGTCCAGTGGTAGTCCTTAGTGTCCCAATACATTTGTTTAGTGTTAGTCCTAAGTGTCCCAATACTTTTGTCCAGTGGTAGTCCTAAATGTCCCAATACTTTTGTCCAGAGTTAGTTCTTAGTGTCCCAATACTTTTGTCCAGAGTTAAGCGTTAGTGTCCCAATACTTTTGTCTAGGTGTCCCAATACTTTTGTCCAGTGTGAGTTGTTAGTGTCCCAATACTTTTGTCCAGAGTTAAGCGTTAGTGTCCCAATACTTTTGTCTAGGTGTCCCAATACTTTTGTCCAGTGTGAGTTGTTAGTGTCCCAATACTTTTGTCCAGAGTTAGGCGTTAGTGTCCCAATACTTTTGTGTAGGTGTCCCAATACTTTTGTCCAGTGGTAGTCCTAAATGTCCCAATACTTTTGTCCAGAGTTAGTTCTTAGTGTCCCAATACTTTTGTCCAGAGATAGTCCTTAGTGTCCCAATACTTTTGTCCAGTGGTAGTCCTAAACGTCCCAATACTTTTGTCTAGTTTACCTACCTTCTCTGCATTGTGTGCTCACGCTGGTGCTTCCTGCTTTTAAGCAGCCATCTTGAAACAACAGTAGCATCAGCGCAGTGGAACAGTGGTTCTATGAAGGCTCGTAAAATCACAGCAGCGGAGCAGCATCAGCGCAGCGGGTCTTTGAAGGCTCGTGAAATCAAAACCGTAGCACTTATCAAAACTCTTTGAGTGTCCTTCAATCAGAAGGGTAAATGGTAAAATGGTAAATGGTTGTACTTGTATAGCGCTTTTCTACCCCCTTTTTAAGGAGCCCAAAGCGCTTTGACAGAATTTCCACATTCACCCATTCACACACACATTCACACACTGATGGCGGGAGCTGCCATGCAAGGCGCTAACCAGGACCCATCAGGAGCAAGGGTGAAGTGTCTTGCCCAAGGACACAACGGAGGTGACTAGGATGGTAGAAGGTTGGGATTGAACCAGTAACCCTCAGATTGCTGGCAAGGCCACTCTCCCAACTTCGCCACGCCGTCCCCTAGGGTTCAATCTCTCTCCTGTACTAGTTTGAAGCCGAAACAACAAACGCGCTCAGAGGAGATAACGTTTGATGTTTGGTGACCGGTTTTAACAAAAATGTAGTTTTGAAGGAGAGATTGCAAACTTCCTGTTGATTTTTGCTGAAAGATGTCAAAGAATGAAATGTAGGTCTAGGTGAGACCTACATAGATGTTTTTGTTTCATGTCTCTAAGACGTTCCTACCGGAAGTTACAAGCAGTTTTGTCTGTGTTTTCTTTTGAGGAGCAGTTTTGTCTCTGTTTTATTCAAAAATAGAGCGCAATTTTGAGTTTTGGGGTTGTTGTTTTTTTATTAGATCGCAATTTCCACCAGTCCTGATGTGTGTGAAAAGTTTGGTGAGTTTTGAAGTATTTTAAGGGGGTCAAATTACAGCTCAAAGAGATAAAAGGTTTTTGTTTCATGTCTCTACGACATTCGTACTGGGAGTTAGAGGCAGTTTTCTTCCTAGGGGGTGCTAGAGCGCAATTTTGAGCTTTGGGGTTTGGTTTTTTGACTAAAGAGTTTTGTTTGCGTTTTTTTTATGTGTGTGTCAAATTTGGTGAGTTTTGAAGCATGTTTAGAGGGGCGAAATAGTCCGCAAAGCTGCGGAATAATAAAGAATAATAAAACCTTACAATAACAATAGGTTCCTTCCGTCCCATTGCAAAAGGACTCCCTTTGGGATTCCTTTGACAATGGTCCGTGCGGACCCTAATAATAATAATGAAAAAATATCAATGGCATTGGTTGGGTCAGTTGTAGAAATGAGAGTTGTAGAAATGATTGGAAACTCAAGACAGCCATGACATTACGTTCTTTACAAGTGTATGTAAACTTCTGACCACAGACTGTACATATCTACATCCGTCCAATTAACATATCTCATTGTGCCGCACGTCTGACCCCCGCGCTTGATTGATCGCACGGGCCCCTGCGCTCGGCAATGACAGAAAGGACGAGCGAATGAATAAAACATGTCTCCATCTTGTGAGCACAATGCAAGCATTAGACGGACACGGCCAGAGCAACACAAAGCCCGGCAAGTCGTCAGTCGTATCGTATTTTAAGACGACATGACACGGTCCTGTAGAAGATTACCCAACATAATGCATGCAACGAAAACATTTACTGTTAGAGTAATTGTTTCTAAATTATCACAAAAACGTTGTGTTACATTGAGTGCCCGGTGAGAAGCAAAAGCTGTCTTTGAAACCTACCAAGAAGAAGGCTCGTAAAACTCCACTGTGTAGGGGGGAAGCAACATGAAGGTGTTCCTGTTTCTTTCATGTGTTGTAATCAAACAGAAAGATATTGTCTGACCCAAGAACTACAAAAGCGAAGAGGAAGCAGGACCAGAATCCCCTCCAGGCGACCTCTTTTTGAACCGTTTTACGAACATCTTTTTGAACTGTTTTACGGACCTCTTTCAATCAATCAATGTTTATTTATGTAGCCCTAAATCACAAGTGTCTCAAAGGGCTGCACAAGCCACAACGACATCCTCGGTACAGAGCCCACATAAGGGCAAGGAAAAACTCACCCCAGTGGGACGTCGATGTGAATGACTATGAGAAACCTTGGAGAGGACTGCATATGTGGGTAACCCCCCCCCCTCCCCCCCTCTAGGGGCGACCGAACGCAATGGATGTCGAGTGGGTCTAGCATAATATTGTGAGAGTCCAGTCCATAGTGGATCCAACATATCAGCGAATGTCCAGCCCATGGTGGATCCAACATAATAGAGAGAGTCCAGTCCATAGTGGGGCCAGCAGGAAACCATCCCGAGTGGAGACGGGTCAGCAGCGCAGAGATGTCCCCAACCGATGCAGAGGCTCGCGGTCCACACCGGGTCCCGACTCTGGACAGCCGGCACTTCATCCATGGCCACCGGACCTGTGTAACTCCCCCTCCACAAGGGAGAGGGGGGCAGAGGAGAAAAGAGAAGAAACGGCAGATCAACTGGTCTAAAAAGAGGGTCTATTGAAAGGCTAGAGTATACAAATGAGTTTTAAGATGGGACTTAAATGCTTCTACTGAGGTAGCATCCCTAACTGTTACCGGGAGGGCATTCCATAACACTGGAGCCCGAATAGAAAACGCTCTATAGCCCGCAGACTTTTTTTGGGCTCTGGGAATCACTAATAAGCCGGAGTTCTTTGAACGCAGATTTCTTGCCGGGACATATGGTACAATACAATCAGCAAGATAGGCTGAACCGTTTTACGAACATCTTTTTGAACTGTTTTACGACCTCTTTTTTGAACCGACCTTTTCTGTGAACTGTTTACGACCTTTTCTGTGAACCGTTTATGACCCTCGTCCTTTAGAAGCAGCTTTGGCCATGTGGTCAGGGAAGGTCCAAATAAAAGAAGGAGGCCTGCAATCTTTTGGCACAACGTAATGACACTGCACAAGGGTACAGATGTACACGTTTCTCCTCGCCGAACCACATTGAATTCTGTCTATGTTTGATTATTTGCTTCTTGTCTTGTTTAATAGATGTCATCAGTGTTTGAACCTGACTTTTTCTGTGACACACTTCAAACATCTAAATCTGGCTCCCTGAAACTCGATCTGAAACTCGAGCTCGCCTGAGTGGACAAATTTCCGGGCTTAAAAGCACCAATGTTTAAATGAATTCTTAAGAGCTTTGAAAAGAAACAAACATGCGGACAAAAATTGACAAAAGGGTCTGGGCCAAGCTATTGAATTTGCATCAGTGGCTCCTCGTTTCATGTCTCTGCTGCATGCTGTACATAAAAACAACTGCAACGCTCAGATTACACTGATCAGCTCGGCGGTTTTGGGTCATATCTGGACTGATATTGTTCTCTCTGCAGCACAATGCAATACTGGAGATGAGAGTAGCTGACAATCATTTCCATTTCAATGGAAATTGAGCACCGACGCTGAGAGTCGTTGAATTGAAACGGCATAAAAGAAAATACATTTAAAGCTAGAACACCGATGAATACATTTATTGCCATTGTTTGAGAACGGGTTCACGAACTAGGACTTTTTTCTTGGCGCAGTCGTGCAACATAAAACACGTATAACACAGAATAGGTAATAAAGATGAACTGTAACTGAGCCAAGCCTCCCGGGAGCCTTTTGGCCATGGAGACCGGCTGCCGGGTCTCTGCCACACCGGAGTCCGTTTGGAGAGACTGGAGGAGATGTGGATGAAGAGACTTTGATTGATTGATTGAGCCTTTTTTATTAGTCGATTGCACAGTACAGCACAAAATGCGGCTGCAAGGCTTTTGACAAAAACAAGAAAGTTTGATCATATTACGCCTATACTGGCTCACTTGCACTGACTTCCTGTGCACTTAAGATGCGACTTTAAGGTTTTACTACTTACGAATAAAATACTACACGGTTTAGCTCCAGCCTATCTCGCCGATTGTATTGTACCATATGTCCCGACAAGAAATCTGCGTTCAAAGAACTCCGGCTTATTAGTGATTCCCAGAGCCAAAAAAAAGTCTGCGGGCTATAGAGCGTTTTCTATTCGGGCTCCAGTACTCTGGAATGCCCTCCCGGTAACAGTTAGAGATGCTACCTCAGTAGAAGCATTTAAGTCCCATCTTAAAACTCATTTGTATAATCTAGCCTTTAAATAGACCCCCCTTTTTTAGACCAGTTGATCTGCCGTTTCTTTTCTTCTCTCCTCTTCTCCCCTGTCCCTTGCGAGGGGGAGTTGCATAGGTCCGGTGGCCATGGATGAAGTGCTGGCTGTCCAGAGTCGGGACCCCGGGTGGACCACAAGCCTGTGCATCGGTTGGGGACATCTCTGCGCTGCTGACCCGTCTCCGCTCGGGATGGTTTCCTGTTGGCCCCGCTGTGGACTGGACTCCCGCTGATGTGTTGGATCCACTGTGGACTGGACTTTCACAATGTTATGTCAGACCCACTCGACATCCGTTGCTTTCGGTCTCCCCTAGAGGGGGGGGGGGGGGGGGTTACCCACATATGCGGTCCTCTCCAAGGTTTCTCATAGTCATTCACCGACGTCCCACTGGGGTGAGTTTTTCCTTGCCCGTATGTGGGCTCTGTACCGAGGATGTCGTTGTGGCTTGTACAGCCCTTTGAGACACTTGTGATTTAGGGCTATATAAATAAACATTGATTGATTGATTGATATTCCGTACAATTGTCCCCTAAATGGTAACACCCGAATAAGTTTTTCAACTTGTTTAAGTCGGGGTCCACGTTAATCAATTCTGCGGACGGGCAAGCTTCACAGTGTCTTGGCTGAATGAGCGGGTATCGGAAACCTCAGTCTCCTTGCGGACTGGACACTGGCCGAGAGTTGGTGGGCGGCCGAGGGCTCTCTTGGTTGCTTTGTTGGGTCTGCTCCTGTCTCTGGCCATGCTCCCGCCCACCCCAGCAGACGATGGCGTGGAGCACCGCAGAGGCCACCACAGTGTATATGTTTTTGTTTTTGTTGTTGTCAGAAAAATTATCGAAAAACTTTCCGTTCTGAGTTCCAGTGAACAGATGAGAGCTGTCTTTGTTCCCCCAAGTCAAAGGCTTGGAAAATTCCACTGTGTACGATGAGAGGAGACGGGAGGAGTTATCTATTGTCATCGAATGACTGCTCAAGCCCGAGGCATCTTCTTCTTTTGTCTTCAATGTGACCAAAAACAAGAGCTGTTTACATAACCCCCATTCCTGTTGAGACATGTGTTGTTGTGTAAACGTTGAATATCTAAATAAAGGAGGAGACGTACACCTTTTTCGACAGAGCGCGGTGAAAGACTGTACAGAGAGTACAGTCGCCACGTCCCTCCTCACTATTGAGTCCAAATTTAATTCTGTCTCTGTTTGATTCTTTGCTTCTTGTCTTGTTTAATAGATGTCATCAGTGTTTGAACTTGACACTTGTTGTTGTTTTACTTTTGTGGCTCTGCTCTTTTAATTATGATTATATGTATTAAAAAAAAAAGTATATTTTATTTAAATACATTGTTGAAAATATATTATAAAGCTACAATTTCTAAACAAGACGGAAAATACGAGTTTAATTAACTGTGGACTGGTTTCAAGGTTACATTTTGAACGTTGTATTCAAGAATTAAAGAAATATATAAATCAATAATAATGATCGCTTATTTTAATAGTCACAATGCATAGCTCTGTGTATAAAATCCATATATTCAACCAAGACAGCCATGTTATTATGTTTCCTCCATACCATCCAATCAATTCCAGATTTGAGTGCATTCTGCCAACACTATTTTATGTATTTGTTGCTGTTGTTTTTTTGTTATCTTGATTGTTTATCACTTACCACTTTGTATTCTGCTCTCGTCCTGTAAAGCCCTTTGGGACCATTGTCTGTGAAAAGACATAAAGATCTGTTCTATCTTTTTTTATTGTCATTTGGAGACACGGAACAATAGCAAACATGATGAGAATACAAATTGAAATGGTAGAATAAAATAGTGCAAACAACACACAAACAGCAGACAAACAGTGTTAGTTGCAATGTTGACCAATATACTGTAATTACCACTATAGGGTAAAATGGGCATTCTAACAATATGTATTTGTGTGGATGCTCCGAAGCATTCCAACTTCAAACTTTTCAGCCTATTTGGGAATCGCGGGCTTTCCCTTGACAAATTCCAAAAATTCCCAGATTTCCCAGAATTCCAGGTTTTCCGGGACATTTTTCCCATTCAAAATGAATTGGCCATTTTTCAAACTTCCACCATTTTCACACTTTTCAACCGATTCAAACCATTCCACCTTCAACACATTCCACCATCCTGGAATTTCGAACTTCCCTTCATCCAAGTTAAAAAAAAAAAACGGATTTCCCAGAATTCCTGGTTTTCCGGGACATTTTTCCCATTCAAAATAAATTGGCCATTTTTAAAACTTTCACCATTTCCACACTTTTCAACGGATTCAAACCATTCTACCTTCAACACATTCCACCCTTCTGGAAATTTAAACTTCCCTTCTTCCAAGTTCAAAAAAATTCCCAGATTTCCCCAGAATTCCTGGTTTTCCGGGACATTTTTCCCATTCAAAATGAATTGGCCATTTTTCAACCTTTGAACTGGAAAAATTCCCGGTTTTCCCTAAATTCCAGAAATCCTGTAATTCAATTTGTAAATTCAACACAATACTACTTCAAAATTTCTCGACGGATTTGAAAAATTCCAACACCAACCATTTCAACTCTTTCAGACCATTCAAGTTGTTTATTTTACCATTTTCAAAAAAATTCAACCTTTTCCCGAAATTCCCAAATTTTGGGGGTAATTCCCATTGAAATCAACCGGACATTCTTCAAAGTTCCACCACTCCCACATTTTTCATCTGATTCAAACTTTTCCAACTTCAAACTGTTCAGCCTATTCGGGGAATTGCGGGCTTTCCCTTGACAAATTCCAAAAATTCCCAGATTTCCCACAATTCCTGGTTTTCCGGGACATTTTTCCCATTCAAAATAAATTGGCCATTTTTAAAACTTTCACCATTTCCACACTTTTCAACCGATTCAAACCATTCTACCTTCAACACATTCCACCCTTCTGGAAATTTAAACTTCCCTTCTTCCAAGTTAAAAAAAATTCCCAGATTTCCCCAGAATTCCAGGTTTTCCGGGACATTTTTCCCATTCAAAATTAATTGGCCATTTTTCAACCTTTCACCATTTCCACACTTTGCAACCGATTCAATCCATTCCACCTTCAACATATTCCACCATTCTGGAAATTCAAACTTCCTTTCTTCCAAGTTAAAAAAAATTCCCAGATTTCCCAGAATTCCAGTTTTTCCGGGACATTTTTCCCATTCAAAATGAATTGGCCATTTTTCAAACAAACACCATTTCCACATTTTTCAACCATTTGAAACCATTCTACCTTCAACATATTTCACCATTCTGTAAATTTGAACTTCCCTTCTTCCAAGTTCATAGAAATTCCCAGATTTCCCAGAATTCCAGTTTTTCCGGGACATTTTTCCCATTCAAAATGAATTGGTCATTTTTCAAACTACCTCCATTTCCACATTTTTCAACCGATTCAAACCATTCTGCCTTCAACACATTCCACCATCCTGGAATTTCGAACATCCCTTCATCCAAGTTAAAAAAAAAAAAAAAAAGATTTCCCAGAATTCCTGTTTTTCCGGGACATTTTTCCCATTCAAAATGAATTGGCCATTTTTCAAACTTCCACCATTTCCACACTTTTCAACCGATTCAAACCCATCCACCTTCAACACATTCCACCATTCTGGAAATTCAAACTTCTTTTCTTCCAAGTTCAAAAAAATTCCCAGATTTCCCAAAATTCCTGGTTTTCTGGGACAATTTTCCCATTCAAAATGAATTGGCCATTTTTCAAACTTCCACCATTTCCACACTTTTCAACCGATTCAAACCATTCCACCTTCAACATATTCCAACATTCTGTAAATTCAAACTTCTCTTCTTATAAAGTTAAAAAAAATTCCCAGATTTCCCAGAATTCCAGTTTTTCCGGGACATTTTTCCCATTCAAAATGAATTGGCCATTTTTCAAACTTCCACTATCTCCACATTTTTCAACCGATTCAAACCATTCCACCTTTAACAAATTCCACCATTCTGGAAATTTAAACTTCCTTCCTTCCAAGTTAAAAAAACCCCCAAATTTCCCAGAATTCCTGGTTTTATGGGACATTTTTCCCATTCAAAATGAATTTGCCATTTTTCAAACTTCTACCATTTCCACATTTTTCAACCATTTTAAACCATTCTACCTTCAACATATTTCACCATTCTGTAAATTTGAACTTCCTTTCTTCCAAGTTCAAAGAAATTCCCAGATTTCCCAGAATTCCAGGTTTTCCGGGACATTTTTTCTATTCAAAATGAATTGGCCATTTTTCAAACTTCCACAATTTCCACACTTTTCAACCGATTCAAACCATTCCACCTTCAACACATTCCACCATTCTGGAAATTCAAACTTCCTTTCTTCCAAGTTCAAAAAAATTCCCAGATTTCCCAAAATTCCTGGTTTTCTGGGACATTTTTCCCATTCAAAATGAATTGGCCATTTTTCAAACTTCGACCATTTTAAGATTAAAGATTAAGATTAAAGTACCAATGATTGTCACACACACACTAGATGTGGTGAAATTTGTCCTCTGCACACTAGGAAGAAAACACAGACAAAACTGCCTGTAACTGCCAGTAGGAATGTCGTAGCGACATGAAACAAAAACCTCTATGTAGGTCTCACTTAAAACTAGATTTCATACACTGACATCCCCCAGCAAAAATCAACCGGAAGTTTGCAATTCCCCCTTCAAAACAAAAGTTTGGTAGAAGCAGTCACCTTTGCCTCTTTGAGTTATAATTTGACCCCCTTAACATGCTTCAAAACTCACCAAATTGGACACACACATCAGGACTGGCAAAAATTGCGATCTAATCAAAAAACCAAACCCCAAAACTCAAAATTGCGCTCTAGCGCCCCCTAGGAAGAAAACACAGACAAAACTGCCTGTAACTTCCAGTAGGAATGTCGTAGAGACATGAAACAAAAACCTCTATGTAGGTCTCACTTAGACTTAGATTTCATACACTGACATCCCCCAGCAAAAATCAACAGGAAGTTTTCAATTCCCCCTTCAAAACAAAAGTTTGGTAAAAACAGTCACCTTTGCCTCTTTGAGCTGTAATTTGACCCCCTTAACATGCTTCAAAACGCACCAAATTGGACACACACATCAGGACTGGCAAAAATTGCGATCTAATCAAAAAACCAAACCCCAAAACTCAAAATTGCGCTCTAGCGCCCCCTAGGAAAAAAATACAGACAAAACTGCCTGTAACTTCCAGTAGGAATGTCGTAGAGACATGAAACAAAAACCTCTATGTAGGTCTCATTTAGACCTAGATTTCATACACTGACATCTCCCAGCAAAAATCAACAGGAAGTTTTCAATTCCCCCTTCAAAACAAAAGTTTGGTAAAAAACAGTCACCTTTGCCTTTTTGAGCTGTAGTTTGACCCCCTTAACATGCTTCAAAACTCACCAAATTGGACAGACATATCAGGACTGGCAAAAATTGAGATCTAATCAAAAAACTAAACCCCAAAACTTAAAATTGCGCTCTAGCGCCCCCTAGGAAGAAAACACAGACAAAACTGCCTGTAACTGCCAGTAGGAATGTCGTAGAGACATGAAACAAAAACCTCTATGTAGGTCTCACTTAGACCTAGATTTCATACACTGACATCCCCCAGCAAAAATCAACAGGAAGTTTTCAATTCCCCCTTCAAAACAAAAGTTTGGTAAAAACAGTCACCTTTGCCTCTTTGAGCTGTAATTTGACCCCCTTAACATGCTTCAAAACTCACCAAATTGGACACACACATCAGGACTGGCGAAAATTGTGATCTAATCAAAAAACCAAACCCCAAAACTCAAAATTGCACTCTAGCGCCCCCTAGGAAGAAAATACAGACAAAACTGCCTGTAACTTCCAGTAGGAATGTCGTAGAGACATGAAACAAAAACCTCTATGTAGGTCTAATTTAGACCTAGATTTCATACACTGACATCCCCCAGCAAAAATCAACAAGAAGTTTTCAATTCCCCCTCCAAAACAAAAGTTTGGTCAAAAACAGTCACCTTTGCCTTTTTGAGCTGTAGTTTGACCCCCTTAACATGCTTCAAAACTCACCAAATTGGACACACACATCAGGACTGGCGAAAATTAAATTCTAATAAAAAAAATAAAAAAATAAACTCAAAATTGCGCTCTAGCGCCCCCTAGGAAGAAAACACAGACAAAACTGCCTGTAACTTCCAGTAGGAATGTCGTAGCGAAATGAAACAAAAACCTCTATGTAGGTCTCACTTAGAACTAGATTTCATACACTGACATCCCCCAGCAAAAATCAACAGGAAGTTTGCAATTCCCCCTTCAAAACAAACGTTTGGTAGAAGCAGTCACCTTTGCCTCTTTGAGCTGTAATTTGACCCCCTTAACATGCTTCAAAACTCACAAAATTGGACACACACATCAGGACTGGCGAAAATTAAAACCTAATAAAAAAAAAATAAAAAAATAAACTCAAAATTGCGCTCTAGCGCCCCCTAGGAAGAAAACACAGACAAAACTGCCTGTAACTTCCAGTAGGAATGTCGTAGAGACATGAAACAAAAACCTCTATGTAGGTCTCACTTAGAACTAGATTTCATACACTGCCATCCCCCAGCAAAAATCAACAGGAAGTTTTCAATTCCCCCTTCAAAACAAAAGTTTGGTCAAAAACAGTCACCTTTGCCTCTTTGAGCTGTAATTTGATCCCCTTAACATGCTTCAAAACTCACAAAATTGGACACACACATCAGGACTGGCGAAAATTGCGATCTAATCAAAAAACCAAACCCCAAAACTTAAAATTACACTCTAGCGCCCCCTAGGAAGAAAACACAGACAGACCTGCCTGTAACTGCCAGTAGGAATGTCGTAGCGACATGAAACAAAAACCTCTATGTAGGTCTCATTTAGACCTAGATTTCATACACTGCCATCCCCCAGCAAAAATCAACAGGAAGTTTTCAATTCCCCCTTCAAAACAAAAGTTTGGTCAAAAACAGTCACCTTTGCCTCTTTGAGCTGTAATTTGACCCCCTTAACATGCTTCAAAACTCACTAAGTTGGACACACACATCAGGACTGGCGAAAATTGAGATCTAGTCAAAAAACCAAACCCCAAAACTCAAAATTGCGCTGTAGCGCCCCCTAGGAAGAAAATACAGACAAAACTGCCTGTAACTTCCAGTAGGAATGTCGTAGCGACATGAAACAAAAACCTCTATGTAGGTCTCACTTAGAACTAGATTTCATACACTGACATCCCCCAGCAAAAATCAACCGGAAGTTTTCAATTCCCCCTTCAAAACAAACGTTTGGTAGAAGCAGTCACCTTTGCCTCTTTGAGCTATAATTTGACCCCCTTAACATGCTTCAAAACTCACCAAATTGGACACACACATCAGGACTGGCAAAAATTGCGATCTAATCAAAAAACCAAACCCCAAAACTCAAAATTGCGCTCTAGCGCCCCCTAGGAAGAAAACACAGACAAAACTGCCTGTAACTTCCAGTAGGAATGTCGTAGAGACATGAAACAAAAACCTCTATGTAGGTCTCACTTAGACCTAGATTTCATACACTGACATCCCCCAGCAAAAATCAACAGGAATTTAGCAATTCCCCCTTCAAAACAAAAGTTTGGTTAAAAAAAAAAACAGTCACCTTTGCCTCTTTGAGCTGTAATTTGACCCCCTTAACATTCTTCAAAACTCACCAAATTGGAGACACATATCAGGACTGGCAAAAATTGAGATCTAATCAAAAAACCAAACCCCAAAACTTAAAATTGCGCTCTAGCGCCCCCTAGGAAGAAATCGGTCCTGTCCATCGCTGCTTGCAGCTTTAATTTATTTTAAATTGCCTTTCAAATGTCTATTCTTGGTGTTGGGAATTTCCCCGAAAAATGCAACTTATATATGTTTTTTTCCTTCTTTATTATGCATTTTCGGCCGGTGCGACTTATACTCCGAAAAATACGGTACTAGTTGTAGCTATTTGGCCGTTCTAGTTTTTGTTTTTCTTTTATTTTTTATTATCTTTTTATTTGTTTTTTTGAGGTTGTTTACTCAATGTAAAGTGCTTTTTACAAATAAAATCTATTATTATTATTATTATTAGAGTGCTGATTGATTGCCGATTGAATGCAGCCGCTTGCTGCAGCCGGAGTGGCGCGCGCCGGCACTGGAGTGCGCCCGGGCCGTGATACTTTTAACTTTTTTTGGCTAAAGACACATTTTTTAATTTATTTTTTGGTCCAATATGGCTCCTTTCTGTATACTGTGTAGAAGTTTTTGGTCAGATAGGCTGCAAAATTGCGGTATGAACACATTGAAACGCGACGTGGACTCGAGTAAGTGCAAGAAGTGAAATCTGCCCAAGTTGCGACAGCTCGCCCACTCACAGCTGGCACCATCGCACAAAACTCTTATGTGGCACAGACTGAACTGGAGTAAGGAAAAATGAAAACAAACCATATGACAGAGCGGCACTCTGTTTTCTAGGTTTGGCCTTTTTAACCGTAAAACCGTGTAAAAAAAATGAAAATAAAAAATGTGTGAAGTGGATGTGATTAAAATGAAACTGATAATACATTTGATCCTTCAGTGAGCACAGTTTTTGCCAAATGGTTTCTCCGTCATATTTAAGCATTGTTAGTTCCACTCGCCCTGCAGTGATGAGACGTGAACATGACCCACTTGCAGCAGATTACCCTGCTGACGTCGTTGTCTCGAAGGCTGACAGCGTCGGTCCAGACCAGACTAGAAAGTGGCGGAAGATGTCGAGCGTCCACGTTTGATGTTTTTAAAGCCTTTATCGACCCCCGCCGAGTGTTTAGAGCGACTTTTTAAAAAAATGTGACGTCTCCGGCGACGTCGCCGTGACGCAACGTTTAAGACGGGTTTAAAAGTTGAAACCTACATAAAAAAATATACATGCATTCTCATGCATCTGGCTGAGCTACGACAGTATGCCTATTGCGGCTCTCTGGCGCCGCCCTGGTGGCTCCCTGGAGCATTTTTTTAAAAAAGGATTGAAAATGGAAACTGATGACACTAGTTGGTCAACGTCGTTTTGTCCTACTAATTACGGCGGTTTTTGAACTCGCCATAGTGTTTACATGTAAACTCTTCCACTCCTTCTTTGTCCACCAAACGTTTTATACTGTGCGTGAATGCACAAAGGTGCGCTTTGTTGATGTTATTGACTTGTTGGAGCGCTAATCAGGCATATTTGGTCTGTGCATGACTGCAAGCTAATCCATGCTAACATGCTATTTAGGCTAGCTGTATGTACATATTGCATCATTACGCCTCATTTGTAGTTAATATCCTTCACTTTTATCCTCTTTGTATATAATTTAGTTTTCAATGTCTCATCACACATTATCTGTTTGTAATATTGGCTGCGTTTCTCATAGTTGTTTGTGTGCCATGTTGTTCCAGACCACAGCAAACGTTACCTAGCTTGCAAAGATTGTAATACATCTATTAAAAGATTATTAACTTGGACACACACATCTATACCTTTGGCCATTAAAAGCCAGTCATTTCCAGGAGTTATCTCAGCTTCTGAGTAGTCTCTGATAATGGTTTCTAATGCTGTAAAAATGTGTGGAATAAAAATTTAAAATACAACATTTCTGTCAGCAAAGATTTGCTTCAGCCTGCGACACATAGTCATTTTGATAGTAGGCTAATATAGCTAATATAGACACTTACATCATGTGTTGTCTTCTTTATAACACTTATATAAGACTTTTAAATTCATTTTGATAGTAGGCTAATATAGCTAATATAGACACTTACATCATGTGTTGCCTTCATTATAACACTTATATAAGACTTTTAAAGTAATTTTGATAGTAGGCTAATATAGCTAATATAGACACGTCATGTGTTGCCTTCATTATAACACTTATATAAGACTTTTAAAGTCATTTTGATAGTAGGCTTATACAGCTAATATAGACACTTACATCATGTGTTGTCTTCCTTATAACAGTTATATAAGACTTTTAAATTCATTTTGATAGTAGGCTAATATAGACACTTACATCATGTGTTGCCTTCATTATAACACTTATATAAGACTTTTAAAGTCATTTTGATAGTAGGCTAATATAGCTAATATAGACACTTACATCATGTGTTGTCTTCATTATAACACTTATATAAGACTTTTAAAGTCATTTTGATAGTAGGCTAATATAGCAAATATAGACACTTACATTATGTGTTGTCTTCCTTATAACACTTATATAAGACTTTTGAATTCATTTTGATAGTAGGCTAATATAGCAAATATAGACACTTACATTATGTGTCGCCTTCATTATAACACTTATATAAGACTTTTAAAGTAATTTTGATAGTAGGCTAATATAGACACTTACATCACGTGTTGTCTTCATTATAACACTTATATAAGACTTTTAAAGTCATTTTGATAGTAGGCTAATATAGCAAATATAGACACTTACATTATGTGTCGCCTTCATTATAACACTTATATAAGACTTTTAAAGTCATTTTGATAGTAGGCTAATATAGACACTTAGATCATGTGTTGCCTTCATATGTCAGCAGACTAATTAGGAGTCTTTGTTTGTTTACTTACTACTAAAAGACAAGTTGTCTAGTATGTTCACTAGTTTATTTAAGGACAAACTTGCAATAATAAACATATGTTTCATGTACCCTAAGATTTGTTGTTCAAATAAAGCCAATAATGCAATTTTTTTTGTGGGCGCCTTTATTTAGAAAAGTACCGAAAAGTATCGAAATACATTTTGGTACCGGTACCGGTACCAAAATATTGGTATCGGGACAACACTATTACAGCCTTATTCCAAAACGGAATACATCCATTCTTGTCCTTAAAATGTCCCTCAGTCTCTGTTCTAATTCATCCCAAAGTTGTTCTATCGGGTTCAGGTCAGGACTCTGTGCAGGCCAGTCAAGTCCATCCACACCCGCCTCTGTCATCCATGTCTTCATGGACCTTACTTTGTGCACTTGTGCACAGTCATGTTGGAAGAGGACGGGTTCCCTCAAGGTTGGGAGCATGGAATTGTCCAAAATATTTTGGTATCCCGGAGCATATTCAAAGTTCCTTTCACTGGAACTAAGGGGCCAAGCCCAACTCCTGAAAAACAACCCCACACCATAAATCCTCCGCTGACCCCTCTCTGTCAGTTTACGTGGCCTACCACTTCGTGGCTGAGTTGCTGTTGTTCCCGAACTCTTACAGCGAGGAAATTTCACGACTGGGTTTGTTGCACAGGTGGCAATCCTATGACAGTTCCATGCTGGAAATCACTGAGAGCGGCCCATTCTTTCACAAATGTTTATAGACACAAGTGCTTGATTTTATACACCTGTGGCCCGGGCCAAGTGATTAGGACACCTGATTCTCATCATTTGGATGGGTGGCCAAATACTTTTGGCGATATAGTGTCTGATTACATGATATTAAAATGAGGCTGTACAGTGTCCAATGTAAGCAACACCCACGCACACAATAACCCGATCATAGGAGTAGTGAAATGTGAGAATGATGGATGTCATGGAGAGTTGTCGTCCTTGCACAGGAGGACGTGAGAGTCCCCGCCAGGCAACAATTAATCCTTCGGTCTGCAAGTGACTAATGGCTTTCAAATTGAGTCTCCACAGGTATTGGACCTGTTTTGTGGACGGGGGGAACCGTTCAACATTTGTTTTCTCCTATTTTTTGCCACCTTAACGTGAGCAGTTCTCAGGGGGTGATGTCATTGTCGGGGACCGTGCCAGCAATCTGAGGGTTCCTGGTTCGATCCCCAGCTTCTACCGACCTCGTCACGTCCGTTGTGTCCTTGAGCAAGACACTTCACCCGTTGCCCCGATCCCTAAGATCAGCCGATCAGCTGCTACCGACGGTCCCGGACACAAGGCTGAAGCTTAGAGGTGACAGAGCTTTCGCCGCTGCTGCTCCCAAGCTCTGGAACGACCTACCTCTCTTCCTGTTTTTAAATCTCTCTTAAAAACATGTTTTTATATTTTATTTATTTATTTTTTATCGTGTTCTGTTTGTGTTGTGTTGTGTTTGCTCGGTTCTCGTATTATTTTTAACCTGCCCATTGTACGGCACTTTGGCTACCCCCGTGGTAAATTTTAAATGTGCTTTATAAATAAAGTTGATTTGATTTGATGGTGGTTAGGGCCTTGCGTGTATGAATGTGTGTGTGTGAATGGGTGAATGTGGAAATAGTGTCAATATACCTTGAAGGTAGAAAAGCGCTATACAAGTATAACCCACTGTGGAAGACTTGCTCTTCCGGGTTCTTCAGACCACCAAATACAGACATGACCGCCTCGTTCATCTTTCTGAACGATGATTAATTTTGCAATAAATGTTTTTTGTGTTCGTTTTCAGTCATTTCTGTCCGTCTCGCCCTCACTCTCGTTCGTGCTTGGGTTTTCGCTCCACCATCGACAACCCCTCTCCTTCCCGGCTGCTGCTCTTTAACAGAGCAACCGGTGATTAGATAAGCCAGCCCAGGTGTGCCATTTACACACCTGTCCTGGTACCCTAGCACCTCCAAAACCCTCAAATCTAAACTCCAAACATCTCAGAACAAGCTAGTCAGGTTACTTCTAAACCTCCACCCCAGATCCCACCTCACTCCTACCCACTTCTCTAAAGTGGGCTGGCTCAAGGTGGAGGACAGAGTTAAACAACTTGCACTGAGCCTAGTCTATAAAATCCGCTACACCTCCCTGATACCGAAGTACATGTCAAACTACTTCCTTAACGTAAATGACCGCCATAACCACAACACCAGGGGGAGCTCCACTAACCACGTTAAACCCAGATTCCGAACTAACAAAGGTCTTAACTCATTCTCTTTCTATGCCACATCAATGTGGAATGCGCTCCAACAGGTATAAAAGAAAGGGCATCTCTATCCTCCTTCAAAACCGCAATAAAAGTTCACCTCCAGGCAGCTACAACCCTAAACTAACACCCTCCCCGGATTGCTAATAATCAAATGTAAACAATCAAATGCAGATACTTTTTCTTATGCCTTCTGATCTCTCTCTCTCTCTCTCTCTCTCTCTCTCTCTCTCTCTCTCTCTCTCTCTCTCTCTCTCTCTCTCTCTCTCTCTATGTCCACTACTTGCTGTCCATACCCCCCCCCCCCCTCCACACCCCTGATTGTAAATAATGTAAATAATTCAATGTGATTATCTTGTGTGATGACTGTATTATGATGATAGTATATATGATAGTATATATCTGTATCATGAATCAATTTAAGTGGACCCCGACTTAAACAAGTTGAAAAACTTATTCGGGTGTTACCATTTAGTGGTCAATTGTACGGAATATGTACTTCACTGTGCAACCTACTAATAAAAGTCTCAATCAATCAATCAGTCGCTAATCTCGAAACCGGTCCTGGCACACCCCGCTTCGCTGCAGGTCCGCAGGCCACGCCCCCCCCCACACCCATTCACCATTGTCATTGTAGCCTCAACTGCTTCACATCCTCCCGGCCCATCATATGTTTATTATGGTGGCTGCTGTAGAACCGCACCACGTCATACTAACAACTCTCCCTATTAGAAATGGGCCGATCGATACCAAAAATCGATCCTGCCGACACAAAGGTTTCCGATACCGGTGTTGTATCTTGTATTACAAAATCAATACTAAACGATGTCATTGTTAATTGGATCACAAATGCAAAACTGTGTTTGTGTGTGGACGGGTAAAAATAACTTTTTGTTTTGTGTCCAAAAAAGTGCAACATTAACAATTTTTTAAACCTTATTTACCAGCAGAAGTGCGACTATGTGTGGGAATTAACTGCAGAATTGCTGGTAAATAAGGTGGGGAGAGTGGCCGTGCCAGCAATCTGAGGGTTCCTGGTTCGATCCTCAGCTTCTACCAACCTCGTCACGTCCGTCGTGTCCTTGAGCAAGACACTTCACCCTTGCTCCTGATGGTGGTTAGGGCCTTGCATGGCAGCGCCCGCCATCAGTGTGTGAATGGGTGAATGTGGAAATAGTGTCAAGGTCGCTTGGAGTACCTTGAAGGTAGAAAAGCGTTATACAAGTATAACCCGTCACGTAGCTTGCGTAAGTGTCAGGTTCAAACACGGATGACGTCTATTAAACAGACAAGAAGCAAGGAATCATGCAGGGACAGAGTTCAATTTGGCTCAATGAGGGGAGATGTTTTTGGGCTGTACTCTAGTTACAGATCCAAACTACGCTCTGAATAACAGTCCCACGTGCTTCTCTAACCCTAACCCTAACCCTAACCCTAACGGCACAGACAGGAGGGACGTCGTATTAACTCTATTTATTAATATATATGTACTATATACTGTATACATAAATAACAAGAAATAATCTTAATAAACTACAGAATGGAGTGTGACGAATCCAAAAGTGTATGGTGTGCGACTATGTGTGGGAATTAACTGTTGTGTGTTACCGGGTGTGTTGAGCGAGAGGCGGAAGTCCCGGAGGGGGAAGGCATGCTCCAAGGTCCGTGAGACAGGCAGGTAGTCGGGGGCAATAGAGAGGCGTCAAAGGTCCGTGTCCAGGCGGGAGGTCGAGGTCCAAGAGGCAGCCAGGGAAGCAGAGGGAACGCGGGAAGGCGAGACACACATCTCGTAACGTGGGAATGAAGGCAGGCTGCAGGGAGGACGACAAGGAGGACACGAGACAATTCAACACGACGGGGGGGGGGGGGGGGGGGGGGGGACACACGGATGAGAGCAAGAGTGCATAGAGCTAGATGATCGCTTACTGTACTGGAACAGATGACTACGTTCTGGCCCGGGATAGCAGGTCGTGATGGCTTATGAAGGCAGGTGTCATCATCAGCCTCAGATATGTTGATTGCCGGTGATTGATGGCTACTGTTTGCTGCAGCCGGACTGGCACGCGCCTTGGAGGTGCGCTCAGCAGCGCGCACAGATGAATGCGCCTTGGAATGCGCCCGGGCCGTGACACATAAAGCAACATTGATTGAACATTTCCACACAAACTGATATTGTGTACTTAGTATCTCAGTGTGCTCTAAAAAAAAAAAAGCAGCTGCATTCAATCAGCAATCAACACACCTGTCGCTGATGAGAGAACCTGCCTTCTTAAGCCAGCACAACCTGCTTCCCGGTGCAGAACGTAGCGACCTGTCCTGTACAGTAAGCCGAACATATCTAACTCTATGCACTCTTTTTCTCTCTCTGTGTTTTCTCCCCACCGTGTTCATCAATCAATCAATGTTTATTTATATAGCCCTAAATCCAAGTGTCTCAAAGGGCTGTACAAGCCACAACGACATCCTCGGTACAGAGCCCACATACGGGCAAGGAAAACTCACCCAGTGGGACGTCGGTGAATGACTATGAGAAACCTTGGAGAGGACCGCATATGTGGGTAACCCCCCCCCGCCCCCCCTCTAGGGGAGACCGAAAGCAATGGATGTCGAGTGGGTCTGACATAACATTGTGAAAGTCCAGTCCATAGTGGATCCAACACATCAGCGGGAGTACAGTCCACAGCGGGGCCAACAGGAAACCATCCCGAGCGGAGACGGGTCAGCAGCGCAGAGATGTCCCAACCGATGCACAGGCTAGTGGTCCACCCGGGGTCCCGACTCTGGACAGCCAGCACTTCATCCATGGCCACTGGACCTATGCAACTCCCCCTCGCAAGGGACAGGGGAGAAGAGGAGAGAAGAAAAGAACGGCAGATCAACTGGTCTAAAAAGGGGGGTCTATTTAAAGGCTAGATTATACAAATGAGTTTTAAGATGGGACTTAAAAAGTGTTCAATTCTCTCATGTCTCTCCTTGTCGCCTTCCAGTAGCATACCTCCGTTCCCGCGTCACGAGAAGTGTGTCTCGTCTACCCGTATTCCCACTGCTTCCCTGGCTGCCTCTTGGATCTCGACCTCCCGCCTGGACACAGACTTTATATTACACTCGCTCTCTACCCTTGACCTCTGGACTTCCGCCTAACGCTCAACACTACGGGTAACACTCCTCATTTAATTTCTACACATAGT